>NW_015218594.1:0-1314 GCF_001447785.1 Gekko japonicus | reverse complement strand
CACTACACCAAACTGGCTCTCAAGCCAGTCCCCAAGTTGGCAAACAACAAAACATCAGAGTGTTTCAACATGAAAGCATTTGAGACATTAAATCAGCATTTTAAAATATTTATACAATTCGATAAAACATTATAACAGACATAATACCATCAGGGAGGGGGGCCAGCAAGAGTTTGGTCTAAACTTGTTTGTTTGGTCCAGACATGATGGAGAACTGCCACAACAAACAGTGGCACTAATTCAGTACAGTAGTTTGCTATGAACAGAGAGGGAAGGAGCACACAAACCCAAGGATTCTCCAGGCTCATTCACCTAGCAACAGACTCTGGTTTCCCCATGGCTCTGAGCAACAAAGTTTATGGGTGCTGCAAAATACTGTGAAGGTCAAATGTATCACCTTCCTTAAAATTTGCCCCCTTTACTTTAAAATTTGCCACATTCACTAGCTAATGTATGAGGAGGTAAGAGAACATGGGTTATTAAAACAGATCTTTATTGGGGAATGTGAACATATGAAATTCTATATAAATGAGGATCTGTTGAGTGGCATTTTATGTCTTGTCTTTCCCTTCCTGGAGGAGAAAAATCTCCTGCAGTTCTATATGTTCGTTATTTTTTTATAACCTTATTTGAAGAAATGCCCTGCCCTTTACAGCTGTGTCTGTACAAAATTATGGCTAAGTCACTAGAGATTCAAACCTGCACTGCTACTGTCGGCCCTTAATGAAATCATAAGGGGTAATAAGGTCGTATATTTCATATCCAGCAGGTTATCCTTAGTGCGTTTGGATTACAGTTTTATAACCCATTATGTATTCTCCTTAAAGTTTTGGAAGTAAAACTGTCCACTGTGAAAATAAGTGGTTTGGTTCCTGTTGAAGCATCCTATCCCCTCACAGAGCATTTCCCCCCTGCATAATTCCCCTTGGAGTTGGTGCCTCAGGTTGGGCTGGGCTTGTCCATTCAGGCCTAGTACAGGCATAATATTAAGCCACAGTTAGTCATAGCTATGGTTTAGAATCTTAATTGTTGTTAAAATTTGAAAGTCTACAGTCAGTTCAACTTGCTGAGCAGGTCCCATGTCAGCGGTCGGGCACAGGCTTGTAGCCATGCCCCCCCCCTGCAAGGGTAATGCCTCCTCCTAAATTTGCCACGCTCCTCACCAATCAGCTGGAGCAGGGGGGTCAGGTCTGCTCTGCAAGGCTGCTGCTGCCTGGCCTGCCCTGGGAGCACTGGTGCTGGGCAAGTCCTCAGTTCAGCCGTCGCTTCTTTCCTCATGTTTTCCTCATCTCCCACCTCGCCAGCATGTAAGTA
>NW_015218593.1:0-1315 GCF_001447785.1 Gekko japonicus | reverse complement strand
ATCCAAATACTAGCTAGGGCCAACCCTGTAGCTTCCAAAATCCGATGAGGCTGGGCAAGGCTGGGCTATCCAGGTCAGGGAATATAAAGTAGTAGAAGAGGCACTTAAAATAAGTCAAAGGAAGCCAAAGTTTTAAGATATTTCAAGGGAACATTAGAAAGATAATGCCATTGAATGAATGTATAAAGAAAAGACAGAAATGGGAAAAAAGCATATAAAAGAAGGAAATTGTTTTAAAAGAAGAGGAAAATCATCGGTAAACGAAGTGGGGTAAGAGGGAATTAAAAATAAAATGAACAGACGATGGGCTGTGATTTTACCACAGTGATCCCATGGAGTTGGTGTGAAGTACCTGTTCATGCCTGTCATCCTGTATAAACCCCATGGCTTATTTGATGTTGGCAGCTCATCCTGCAGAGAGGCGGGGATATAGCTAGGTCATGGCGGCTCCCATTGGATTAATAAAAATATAACATGACAAAGAATTACAATGCAATGACAATACAATGCATGTTTAAAAGGCAGGCCTGGAAAATACAGATGACAAAGAGAGGTGAAACTTACAGATAGGACTTGACCTTTCTTTTGCTAGTGCCTATGAAGGAACCTTGCAGATGCAAGGAACTTGTGAAATACCAACCCCTATGACCATATGTCTGCTTTTGTGCCAGAGGTACACCGTAAGTAGGCATATTGAACGATGCTTCATTACTATCAGTTCCATAACAATTTACAAAAGTTGTAGACTTTAAGCAATGTTTTGTGAGTAAATTGCATTATGTTTTTCTTGAGGAATGATTGGTGTCCCTTGTGAAAACACAGAGTTGCTAAAAATCCTGTGTTGGGCTAGATAGGGCTGGCTGTGTAAGGAGGCTAGGTGAGCTGGCAGACTGGGGGAGGCAGTGGCCTCAGCTTCTGCCCTCAATGCTGCCTTGCCCCCCTCCCGCTGCCATACTGCTTTGCTGCCACCATCCCCACCCGGTCCCTAGAGCAGCTCTTGTTCCTCTCCTCCTCCCTCCCCCCAAACATCTTTAAGCACAGCACACCATGCACGCTCAGAAGGGCTCCCAACACTCTCATGAGATTCTGCTCTGGACGGAGACTGCAGGCCCAGGAGGTGGGGTTGTGCTATTGTGGTAGGGTAGGTGGGGGAGTGGGTGTGTGTGTGCAGGGGGATAGCCTCAGGCTGTGTTCCTTGCCGAGCCACCATTGGGACTGCATGTGAAAACTGAATACTTATTAAGAAAATGTTTGTTTATTTAAAAAATGTTTATGCTGGCTCTCCGGGAAACTGCCTGAGGTGGCTTACAAAATA
>NW_015218592.1:0-1315 GCF_001447785.1 Gekko japonicus | reverse complement strand
ATAAAATGCAGGTTTGCTATGAAGTGTGCTTTTTTAGAACACACATTATTTAAGAGGGGGAAAATAATTAGGGGCCCCAGCAAAGAGTGATTCAATTTAATCACAGATTACAGTGAAACTTCAGAATTTCCCAGAAAAACATTTTACAGGAGTGATATAAACAAATCTCAAATTAATCTCTCCTTCCTTCCTAATCTCTCTCCATGTCAAAAGATTAGGGAAGCTTTATCTCCTATCAGATATTAAATTTCAGCTATACATAATAGCTTGTTGGACAGGGGGCTGTTTAAACAGCAGGGGAAAGAGAACATGCAAGAAAGGTACAAGTCCTTTCTATTTTGATCATCTGATTTTTAGCCCATTTTCAGGAGGCTACAGGTCACTAAGAAAAGAGATAGTCACAGAGATAACGGAGGGTGAAGGGCTGCAGCTTGATCTACTAAAGGGTCACTATTTTCCCACTTTAATTTGAGCAAAGTGGAACACATCCAGTAATCAGGCTCTTAAAATGAGGGTAATTTCTCCTGAATATGTAGCATCTGTACAACTAACCACTTTTTTTGCACATGTATCTATACATATTCTGCAGTAATAATGGTTGCAATCTGTGCCTGGTCAACACAAGCTCTGTTCCAAGGGAAAGGGGGCTTGTAAAACATCTCCAGCCTCTCTTGCTTTGCTTACATTTATATTTTACTGTCCCCCCCCCCCAGTATTTCACACAACATCTTCTGGTATCGTTGGTCATAGGAGTCCTGTGGTGGTCTTACACAGTGCACCCTGTCAAGCTGTGTATTCACAAAAAGTTGAAAGAATGAGCGTATTCAAACCTGAAGTGCAAACATCTGGGAGAATCTGAATAGCTTGATTGTCAAGTGGACAAAGGAACATCAGTCACTTTGCCCCTGCTTCTGACATCCAAACTTCCCTTCATTAATTTTTTAAAACATCCTGACTTTCTGATACAAAAAACATCCAAGGCATTTTGAATAAAAACAAATGCAACAATAAAACAGATCCACAATGCAAACACAATAAAGAAACAGTTGCCTTCAGCAGATGCCAGTGAAAGCACAGCCAAATGCAACAGACTTCAATAGGCACCTGAAGAGTGATAAAGTAGGTCTAAAAATATGTGACTGGGCAACAAGTCCCATGACTGGGTCACCAATACAGAAAAGGTCCTTTTTCTGTCTCCAAAGGCAGGAATCATACATGAAGTGGCCACTGAAATTGATCTTAAGAGTTGGGTAGGTTCATAAGGCAGTAAGTGCTCCAAAACCATTTGTGCCAGGCAGGGGTCATTTCGTAGAAA
>NW_015218591.1:0-1315 GCF_001447785.1 Gekko japonicus | reverse complement strand
CTGAAATGCCCCACTGTAGCTACGGGCCAGCTCTGGGTTGGCATTGGTTCTGTTGGACTTACACTGCCACATTGGCCCTGGGTTCTACTGGGATGCTCTAGACAGACATTGGTTCTGTTGGTTTTGAAAAAGTGCTCCCCTTTTTTGAATTTTTTTTCTGCTGGGATTCTCTGGTTTGACATTAATTCTATTGGGCTTGCCTTGTTGGCTTGTGTTTGTGCTGGGATTCCTCAGTTCTCCATTGGTTCTGTTGAGCTTGTTATTAGTTCTTGCATAGGAGCCATTGACCTGTGGATGCCAAAGGCATGCCTCTTTGCTTTTGCCCTGCTGAAAGCAAAATCCCCCCCTCCCCATTGGAAACAATGGAGAAAGGCTAGAGGAACTTTGTTTGGGGGCCTGTGGAATTGATTCCTTGATACAATCTTCTTCGAACTTGGGGGTTCATCTGTGGACAGGTGCCAGCATCTGAGGACTAATTTTGGTGTCTCTAGATTAAAAAACAGCCCCTCCAGGTATGTTTCCCCAGAGGCTACAATGGAGCCAAATGATACCAGATTCCCAAACAGAATCCAGATCCAAATATGTTTGCATCCTGAAAAACTGGAAATAGTGTTAATTTTTTGCCTTCAATATACCTGAATCCAAACAAAGCTATTTTTTTAAAATCCACACCCTTAATATGAAATGTCACCATTTAGATAGAACTATGTGTTATAAAAATAGATTAGGGAAGGACCCTCCCAAATATGTAGGAAGATTAAACAAAAAAATCTATTTCCTGTTAGAAAAGGCTACATCAAAACATTAATTTGGGAATTATCAGTATCAAATTAATCTTTCCTGCATCCCCAAAGTTAGACTTCAGTTAGCTGCATGAAGATAGATGAAGGGAGAAATATTATCAAGTTAAAATTGGAGGTATTAATTTTAATCAAAAAGGGCTTGTTAGATTTTGTCTTTCCAACAGGGAAAGGGCCTCTTTATTCCTTCATTATATGAATTCTTAATGTGAGGCTTTATGGAACTCACTTAATTTCCCCTAAATCATTATGGCCTCCTACACTGGGTGACTGAATTTCAGGGAATGTATGAGCAACTTCACTAAATGAATCCCCTGAGGTCCAACCAATTCATCTATCAATTTCAAAGAAGGGACATATAAATTGGAATGACTTGCAAACTTCAGCTAAAATAGTTTGCTGAGTGACACCAAGTACAGCTTGCATTCTGTTTATCAAATCACATGGGATGGAAGCCCTCTAGAAATTCTTTTAGGACTTCAACAGTTTTCACCCCACCATCCACATGAGCTTGG
>NW_015218590.1:0-1316 GCF_001447785.1 Gekko japonicus | reverse complement strand
CTTTCTGCTTTCAAAGCAGGGAAACAAAAACTAGCATCATGTTCTGTAGTACTCTCCAATAAAGATGGACAACACCAATGATTTAGTATAAGAAAGAAAACATTTTAATTCTTTTTCAACATATCTGAAAGTTGTTGATGTGCTGCTGTTTGTAATATTTTGATATCACATTAGGGAGCTATGAAATGCACAAACATCCCTTAACACTTTATATATTCTGCCAAAGCAATTGTCTTCTCAGTTACAGATGTTACTTTCTACTGAATGTCAAAATTATGACACAATGATAAGAATAAATGCAATGCATTATCTAGCTGTCTATCTATAGCATTTTAACCCACCTTTCTTCTAAGAGTCCTGAAGACATATTTTAGCATTATTTGAAATATAAACTAGGATAAAGTATCACATCCAACCAGTGAAAAGACTCTTCCAAATAACTTGGACTTGCATGGATTCTGGAATAACTGCATGATTTCTTGGGCTATTGTTTTCAGTTCTGCTATATTTCATTGTCTTCTTGGAAGAATTATAATTATGTTATCATACTAAAATGCCTTACATAGCTATTTTCTGCTTTCTCTTTCCCACCTTGCACAGAGAAGACAAAACAATACTTATGCATGCGAAAATACTTGGGGATCACAAATACATTGTATTTAGGGTAGTCTAAAAGCACATGCCCGTAATAATATTTATTTCCTTATAATATTAATTTCCTGCTTGATTTGACATATGGAATTCTCTTATAGCAAGTTAAATCATTGGTCTTTGGCAGAGAAAGAAAGACTCCCCTAACACTTGTTGCCTAGTATCTTTTAACTGTCGATTCCAGGATTTGACTTTGTGGCTCCACTGTCCTACCCCTGAATGACAACCCTTTCCCTAATAAGGGTTACATAGCTAGCAATGAGGAAAATATTGTATTTCAAACTATATTATATATTTTAAAGGAACATAGGTAAAACATGAATTCTTCTCTTTTCCTTTGGCAATGGAGGAACATAAGAGAGAGCATAAGAACAGCTGGGAATAGTATTTTAGGTGCTGTAGTTCTACACTATTTCAATTTTTAATTTTCAGAAATGTAGGTATCTCCCCACAGTTACCAGCTAACAATGAAGACAATGACCAGGAGGAAAAGAGATGGAGGTTGGTGGTCAGATGTCTTATAGTTTGCTGTGCTGAGAGATTTTTTTTACCCATTTTCCCACAGATCTTGATAATAATCGGGTTCATCCCATTATGTGTGACTTTTATGGATGAATTCATCAAAAGCCATATGCTCCTTCTAGTAGAGAAGTACCCAGAGGGGA
>NW_015218589.1:0-1316 GCF_001447785.1 Gekko japonicus | reverse complement strand
ACCTACATGGGGCTGCCATGCACCTGAAGTCATGTGACACATGTGCTCCACATGGAGGACAAAACCACATCATTTCCCTCTCCACACCCTGTATGGAAGAGAATTGTGTAGAATGCACAGGCCTCCACAGAGAGCCTCATACATTATTTTAGATCAGGGCAGGCAGGTGTTCTCCATGTGTCTGACCCATAAAGGAGACTTATAGCAGCTACAGGGAAAACACCAGGATCTGTATCTCAGAGTTCTAAGTGCAGGACAAAAAACTGAATGTGAATAATAAATATGCTCCAGTTTAGATGGGTTTCAGGCTCCAGCATCACCCAGTTTTAAGATATTGTCAAGACCTATACTTATTTCTCCCTACAACCTTTTCAGCAAAGCACTGCCACATTGTTTTTCACATCAGTAACTTAGCTAAACTGCTGAGACTGAGTCATCCACATTCTTGCAGTATACTCTTGGGCATCTTTGCAGAGACTCCCACTCCTAACCAACCAGTCATTTTTACTATGTAATTTAACTCACAGTGTTATTGAGTCCCAAGGAGGCAGTTAAGGAACCACAATTACCACCCAAACACAACAGAATAAAGAGAATTTGGCAAACAAGCTACACGTTTCAAGACTATCCCTAAACTGAATAAGATAGTTCAGAAGGTTGGAGTTATAAAAAGTAAATCCAGAAATCCCCAGCTGCTCTCCCTGCTTAAGGGCTTACAATTAAAAAGGGTGCAAAAAAACCCAGCTAGCAAAATTAACTAGCTGGATATAGGAAAAGCATTAGGCAACATATTGGACAGCTCTACATAAATTAGATGAATCACAGTCCCAACACTTCTGTTACCATCTTGTACATTTATCTGTTAAATCTGAGGTGAGGAGAGGCTGTCGTCCCTTTTTTTTTAATATGGAAGAATATAAATCCTTTGCATATCAATGTATAAAAGCAGACTGCAAAGAAACCTTTAGCAAGCAAGCAATTTTTGCAAAGTCAGAGCAAGAAAACCATCTTCATTTAATAAAACAGACATTATACTCAAAGTGACATAACACTGTAATAAAGAGAGGTAGAAGGCTCCAATGGTGAGTAAGAATTGGCTCCAGGTGATCAAGCAGAGCTTTAGGAAATTAGCTTCCCCTCACTTCAGCAGCAAATGATCAACACAAGCAGGAGGGCACATGTTTTGGCAGGACATGGGAACCAGACAAACTCTATGGTTGGTGAGGTCCATCCCTATGAGAAGGGACACAGTCCAGTGTAACATCAAGTTGCTGTATTTCAAAAAGCACTCCAAGTCTCTCCAGGCTAGAAAAAAA
>NW_015218588.1:0-1316 GCF_001447785.1 Gekko japonicus | reverse complement strand
TGGTTTAAAGTGGGTTGCACCAGGAAATACAGAAATAGCATAACCTCATAAATATGATTTTGCATTAGTATTAGGAGCTCACCCATGAAGACTGGATGTGACCCTGCACTGTAAGGTGAGCTGGTAGTAGTACAACAGAAATAACCACTACCATATGATTCTATACAGAATCTGTGCATAAAGTTTTAAGAAGCACTAAAAGGTTTGAAAACAAAAATTAATGGGGAAGTTGGGTTAGTCATGTACAACTATGCAGAAACATTTTTGGATACTTATTTTAAGTATCCAAAGCCAATGTAAGTCTGTCTACAAAATAGGTTTGATGCAGATTATTGTGGGCAGTGCAGACAAAAAATATATTTTCTGCTTCCAAATCATTCTTGAGAGACAGAGGATCCTCAGAAACAGTGTGGAACTTAGCATTGTAGTACCTACACTGTAGTACCTATCCCATTTGTGTACCCCAAATTACAGCATGGGTGGGTATAGTGGGAAGAAGAAACTGGCAGAAATGATCAAATCCAAAGTCTTACATGAACAGTTGTTCCATTCATACAGGAGTATGTGCAATACAAGGATAGGGTGGGGGTGAATTCTTTCCCTTTCATCTTCCCACTGTATCTACCTGCTCCAAATCCTTTTATGTTCCCAATGATTCTCTCCTTACCCTCAGGAGTGCGTTTAGGGTGGCATAGAAGGCTGAAGAAAGAAGGTGACAGAGGTAAAGATTCCTTCTGCAGATGTGGTGGCACTCTTGAGCTACCCTAATAAATGTTAAGGCAACTCTCATGTAGTAATGAAGGATGAAGCAAGACTTTTTCTTGTCACTTCTGTCAGCACTAGTTACATTTATTGATGTTTTTGTTGTTCTGGTTCACAAAATAAACTTGGCATTTACAGTATAAACAAGGTACATCAATAATTCATATTCTTATTCACCACTTAGGTGGCTTAACTTTTTAAAAGGTTTTTTGGATTAAAAATAGTTTTTTGCACATTTAATGAAGGACAACCCCCCATTCATTCATCAATATAGTTTCCTGTATATTTTATTGCTTATAAACATATTACCTATACTTTGTGAAATATTTCAATTTTAAAATATTTGGTATTCACAATTCCCTATTGTCTTAATTTAGTTTTCCTTTCAGGTTTTCAATTTACAAAAGATTCATAAAGACAGCCAGGCAAAAGGTACCTGTCATATCATACACAGTATCTTTGTGGTCAGTCACAAAACCACAGTAGACAATGTGTACAATATACACATAAAACACTACTTATGCCTGCCCACTATATATTGGGTGTCTGAAAAA
>NW_015218587.1:0-1317 GCF_001447785.1 Gekko japonicus | reverse complement strand
GGGGGGATGCTACGGCCTCCGACCTAGCTCCTGAGGTTTTAGCCGATGATGTCCACAAGCATTCAAGCACACCTTCACGACGAGAAGGGCTAGAAAGTTTGTTGTGAAAATTGGAAGTTCTTGGGAAGCGGGATTCTGTGCCCTGCGCTGCACTCGGCACGTCATACGAGCATCTGCTGAATCATGAGCCCAGTGGTAAATAGTAATTAATTTGGCAGAGAAGTTTGAGATGTCATTGCAGTTGTTTCTGTTAACGAGGGGAAATCTAAACTTTGGTCCTCCCTTTTCTCCATAGCTTGCAGTATACCAAGGCAGCCGTCACAGATGTGAAGGGAATTGTGTTAGCTAATAGAGTTTGTAATCTAAGCAAAAAGGGTGGACCCTTTTTTAATGCTCAGAATCTTGGTGTTCATCTAAGTGAGTGCAGAAGGGATTTCTAACTCCCTTGTACTGTTAGCAAAGGATTTAACGTGGTCGCAGAAGCTCCAGGGACCAGAAACAAGGAGGCAAAACGAGAAGATGCACAGAATCCATTGCATTTTCAGCCATTGTTGTTTGTGTCTGTAATGGCAATTTTTGTGTGCCTGTGAAGCTGTGTGCGACCGAGAATAAATACGACGCAACTCTCAGCTGCAACAGGCATCTATCAAGCTGATAGGAAGCCAAATAATTATTTCTAGGTAAATGTGCCTGGTGGCAACAACCTTTTCCATGTGATTCTTGATTCTTTACCAGCTGGCCTGAACATGCCCGCCAGCTTTAATCTAGTATTACTGTACTGAAAACAGAGATGGCAGAGCAAGGAGTTCACCAAAAAGGGAAGCGTCGTGATATTATTCAAAGCCTCTTCCTGGGCATTGGACTTAACATGAGTTGTGAAAGAACAAAGCACAAGAATTTAAATCTCTTTGGAGGTGTTTAAAGAACTTCCGTGTACATTCTGAGTAATCTTTACAACACCCCTGCAAGGTAGGTAAGTAGTTGCTAGGGTTGACTCTGTGGCTCCCGTATTAGGCCAGATTTGCACCCAGTCACTTTCTGGTTTGTGGCCTCACTCTGTTTCCATCCCGCCCAGAGAGAGGAATGAACATTCAGGAAGGGGGCCTGTTGAACATTCAGGAAGGGGGCCTCATCTCTTGTGAGCACTGGTGGCTCCTTCTTGCCTGCCTTCCGCCCTCCTCCTCCTCCTCTTCCTTCTTCTTCTTCTTTGGTTAGCTGCTGTCAATCAGTCCTGGTGTTCTGCCACTTCACTCAGGAGACCAGCCTGTTGTACATATTAGATTCCATTTAAAAAATGAAGTCAAATGAGGAGGAAGA
>NW_015218586.1:0-1316 GCF_001447785.1 Gekko japonicus | reverse complement strand
GCCAATCCTAGCAGTTTTTCTCCGAGCTTCCTCTTCTCTTTCCACGGGTCCTCGTCATCCCTCTGTGCTTTCTCAGACTGGATTGAAGGTGGTTTGGAAAAGCATCAAAGGAGAACGCGGCAACCGTGGAGAGACAACAGCTGGAGGGAAATGATGTTGTGAGGAAGCTCAGGGGGAAACGACTGCAGCTCAGCACCCAAAACCACGGGAAAACCTCCGTGTGAAAAACCCTGGGTATTCTTACGACAAACCTTTAGTGTGAATGGAACCTGTCGTCTGACCACTCTTGCATGCAAAGCATTAATACCAAGTGTATTCCTTTAATCGGTACAGAACCAACTCGGTAAGTTCAGTACCAGGCTTGCTGCGTGTGCTGAGAATGTGAAGACGGGTTTATTCCTATAATAAGAGGACGAGAACCCTTATTCTCAAATACCAGACTGTGTGTAGTGGACTTGCCCTGATACGTACCTGATGGAGAACTCTTTTACGGTTGCTTCTTAGGAAACTGTGGAGCAGAAGGACCCTACCATCTGGGTATAACACTTTGCTGTCCGTTCAGGGCCAAGGAGCGTATCAAATTGACTCACGTGTACCAGGATGAGATCGGCAAGACATACTGAGGGCAGCTGGCTGCCTCTGAGACATACAAGGTCCTGCCTGCCAAGATGGAGTGCAGGCTTACGAGGAAGGACATCACAGAATGCTTACTCGAAGAAGAACGGAGACACCCAAGATACAAAAGGCAGCAGAGCGTGTCAGGCAGAACCTTCTCAGCCAGTAGCTCCTTCTCTGTGCTGTGACCGGGATGGCCAGATGTAGCTTGAACTAGCCGGTCACTTCAGCAACAGGAGGAACATCTGTATTAAGCACCCTTCTGTCCAAGCTCCCATCAATCCGGATTATCAGAAAGGAGAAACCCACACCGCAGTTACAAGCTGCATCCCACAAGGCCTCATGGGAAAATCCCTGGCTGCTGGGGCATACCTTCCTTTTTTTCTGGCATTCCTTTGCCCAGAATAGTACCTTTTCGCTTCTACATTATGCCTGAAGGAGGAGGCTGCATTTGAATAGAGGCCCGCACATTTTTTGCCAACTTGAAGCTGTGGCTTAGAGAAACACAAGATGCCTGGAGAGATGAACACTGTGTATGAACCATCGGGGACATCACAAGCCGGAGCAAGGCTTGAGGTGGGAAATCTCTCTTATGTCATCACGAACAGCCAGTTTCTGTCTCCTATTCCTCTCAGGTGGGAGACCAAGGAAGTCCAGGGTCACAGACAGTGGCAAACCACCTCTGAGCGTTTCTTGCCTTG
>NW_015218585.1:0-1317 GCF_001447785.1 Gekko japonicus | reverse complement strand
GCATCTCTTATGTTCTTATGTTCATATTTGGGATTATTTCCGGCCATTGCCAGCAGGGGGAGCCATTGCCTCATTCTTGCTGAAATCAAAGTGGGAAAGTCTATGCTCCAATGGGGGAAAATAATTGTGGGTTGTTTTGTTCCAGGTTTTTTGGACAATTATCTCAATGACCACAGACGCGCCACCCCTCCCTGCCCCTGCGGCTGAGGAATGCCACAGAGGCACACTTCTGGAAGGCCGGGAGAGCTCCGAGGCATTCCCGGTGGAAAATGGGGACACGGCTAAAAACGTTGCCTTGACTACCTCGCCGGATGACTCCTGGGGCCGCCCTTTGGACGGCGCCCTCATTTCCTTCGACGAGGACCCTGTCGTGGGACACCCGCCCACCTCCGTGCAGAAGGACGGAGCTCCTTTGGACAAGAGCTCCCTCGCTCTGCTCACGCCCTCAGAGACGTTTAAAATGGCTGACGATGACCAAGGGCAGAATGGCGGCCATTTTGTTCTCCAGGGTAAGATTCCAGATCCTTCCGTGGAGCAACTTGAAGCCACCGATACTTCAGGTTTGTCAGACCGAGGGGAGGACGGTCGCCGTACCGTGTGCCAAGGCGAGATGCCGGAACCCTTCTCAGAGGTGCCAAATCCTGTCGAAAACTCCGAACGGGCGCCTGGAGGGGAAGAGGAAAGGCCTCACAACCGCCAAGACGCACACCCCGCTGCGATGGCTGACTCCCTGAAGCGGCCGGAACCTTCGGACACATCGAGCGAACCTGGCCAAGGAGACAATGGAAGCCCTTGTGGCCACGAGGGAGACACCTCAGAAGTTCGGTCGGAGCTGCAGCCATCTGACTCTAACATCTCAGGTCAACGAGGCGTCAGGGAAGAGACTTGGGAGGCGGATCGTCACGGCGTCGCTTCAGAATCCCCAGCTCAACTGGAAGCTGCTGGAGGTCCCGAAGAAACAGCCCGCGGCAGCGCCGAGAACGGCCGAGACTGTCTCCTGCCCCAGTCCCCCGACCTGTTGCTACAGGAGGGAAGTTGTCATCTTTTCCCTGGCCATGATCCCATTGGCGCTTCCTCTGCTGAGCCTCAGGGGAGATTTGACGCTGCCGACGTTAAGGAAGGCCTGAAGCCCGGTGGCCAAGAAATGAACAAAACGGGAGAAGGGGAAAGAGCGAACGGTGGTCAGGAACACCAGCCGGTAGCTCTGGGGAAAGATCTAGTGGATCTGAAGGATCAATTCTTAGAAGAGTCCCCGGTGAGTGACTCCCAGGGGAGGGACGCGCCTGTTGCCCAAGACCACAAAGCAGACGGGACTTT
>NW_015218584.1:0-1317 GCF_001447785.1 Gekko japonicus | reverse complement strand
GTGCTGAACTCATCTTCTTACTCTTGAAGCATTTTTATGGTTTGTAGTCTTAATATATTAGCATCATACAGGGGCAGGTCTCCATCTGTATCAAATAGCAGCCACTCTATACCAAACCAAATCTCAGCACAACATACTATTGCTAATTGTCTATTAGACTCATAGGATATTTAGGCCATTGGGTAGGTTGAAAGATGCTCCTGACTCTCAGTGTTTATAGTACAACTGACTTGAAGGGTCTGAAACAGAAGGACAATATGTTTACTGATATGAGTTAAGAGGGCCGAACGTTCGGGAGACCTGAGTGAATGAGACAAAAGTAAAGTTCTCGCAATGTTCCAGTTTGACCTTTTTAGCCAGTTTTGGGACAACCCCCCTTAGAGAGCGCAACCCCATTCTCTGTTCTTCATACCATACATTGCTCATACCAGTTATCTCCTTCCGAGCAGTCAGATAAAAAGGGCACTTGGCTTCCATTTGCGAAGGAGGCCGGTGGATGTACATGTACTTGTAGAGGAGGCAGTAAGGGCACAGCTTGTGTCCTTTGGAGTGCTCATGATATATTTGGCCATAGCACACTCTGCTGGAACCCATCCTTTTTTCTCCTTTCACATGGTCTGTTCTGGCAAAAAAGGGTCGATCCTGCGAGTCCTTCAACAGTTCAATGTCGCCGTACATTAAATCAGCGTGCTCCTGTAAGGTTCTCATGTTAAGATATTGGCTGTTATGCTTTACCACAGTGGACAGTAATGCTACTGGACTTCCATCACCCAAGCATCCAGTCCTCCACATCTCTTCTTCATCCGAATGGGAAAAATAGACGATGTTGCGAGAGCGAGACCCTGACATCCCGGCCTTATTGAGCACCCTCAGCTTTTCCTTGAGCTTCTTGGCGGAGGAACTGAAGGTTCCACTTGTGATAGAGAAGCCCATCCCAGCATTCTTCAGAATCCGATCTAACCCTCGACGGATAGCATGCAGAGAGGTGGCCAGAAAATCGGAGCCATCGGTCTTCTTTACCGTGACGTAGAAATCCTCAAGGAGTTCATTCAGCTTTGCAGCTGAAATCTAGGTCCAAAGAAATGAAAACATTTGCATTAAAATCCCACATGGTGTCGTCTCTTGGAGATCAAGCCCTGAGACCAAGATAGTGGCTTGAATCCTATGACATCATTCCCTTCTCTCTGGCCATTATAGAGTCTGTTCTCTGCTGCCGTGCTCACTTCCTCAGCTGTTTAGCACTTCTTCATGGGTAAGGGCTCCACGGAAAACATTGGCTTTGTACATATGGAAGTGCTAGCAGCAGAGGAAGTGAGT
>NW_015218583.1:0-1317 GCF_001447785.1 Gekko japonicus | reverse complement strand
GGTGGAGAAAAGACAAGCGTCTGCAAGCACTTGGGATTACATAGTACACCTGCGACAGGTAGGTAGGCCCACTGTGTGTTTGGAAACATGCATCTTCCTTTCATGATTTATATGGAGGAGCAATAAAACTTGACAACCACATAATGTGGCTCTCAGCTTGGGAGTGTCCCATGGTGCGATGACCCACTGATGCTGATTCTCGGCTGCAGACGCTGATACAGTTGATTGTACCAGAGAAGTTGGCTGTGCTCAGCAGAGATTGCATTGCTGGCTGAGCACCAGCATGCATTCCCTGCAAAGCTTGCCTGCAGAGATGAGACAGCGCAGACACTGTTTTAAATCATCTAACATAACGTGCAGTCCAGTCACCCAGTGAAGAGTTGTTTGAGAGTCTGGCCATAGAAAACAAGGATATGTTTATCCCAGCAGCAACCACATGTGATGGATTTCTGGTAGTTATGCCAGAAGCCAAATGCTAATGAAGCTTTCAGCCCTGCCCTGCTGAGGCAATCCTTTTCTTTTTAACACTGTGCAAAGCTTTTATGCTTAAATATCTTTCTGTGTAACTTATGAACAACAATTCAAAAAATTTCCTTTAAAACAGGGATTATGGAAATACTTCTTCATCTGTAGTCCAGATGGGAAAGAAGGATCTGGTGTTGTTTGAGAACTGGACACAACTTTCTCACGAATAGCTAGTGCAGGCATCTTCTCAAGCAGCTCTGTTTCTTTCACAACATACCTGGATGATGCAATCTCCGTCTTGGGCCAATGACTGGAAGCTCTGGTCAAGCGAGATGAATGTACTGAATGTGCTGGAAAAGGAACCAAATAGCATGGAGGTGATGGTGGCAAGGAAGGTGAAATCATTCAGGAGACCAAACCTATCCTTCTTGGACGAGGTAATGTTATCCCTCTCAGAACCTGTAGAGAGCTCAGAGATTCTTCTTGATCCAATTTCTGGTGGGTGGAACATGTCAAAAGGTGGCATTGTGTGATGCCAGGCTTGTCAAGCTGAACCACGCATGCATACCCTGCTTTCCCAAAACTGTTCAAAGCAGCTAACAATATACAAAGTCAGAATACAAGATGCCAGTTGTAAAATCCAAACTGAACAGGCCAAACACAGCCATAATGGAAACAACAGGATTTATTATTTATTTATTATTATTTATTGCATTCTATTTGTGGATAGCCTAATCCCCATGAATGTGGGGCTCCAAGCAATATACAGATTAAAAACCATAAAAACCATAAAACCGCATCAACATATCATACAATAGTTAAGAGCAAGTAGCGCTATTTTTGTGGTCCCCT
>NW_015218582.1:0-1317 GCF_001447785.1 Gekko japonicus | reverse complement strand
GAGCAATCTCCCAATCCATGTTTAGAGCCCAGACTTTGGGACTTGTTAGCCATGGTAGCACTGCACAAATGGAGCTTATAGGAGGAGTTACACTCCTCTCCCTCCTCCAGGTTATGCGAGGGTGAAGTATACCTAATGAGAAAGGCACTGGAGAACATCTATCCCATGTTTGTGAACCCTGTGAAAAGCCCACTGTGACTCTCTTAAAAACTGAACTGAGTGGGCAGCCTATGATTATCTGCCTCTTTAATAACTACATTTGTTTACCTACCTCTTTAATAATTATTTTTGAGAATAACTTGAAAAATGTGCAGCGTTGTGCATCTCCACCATACTAAGATGCCATGGGGAAAGGGATGAGGGCCAGGTTGAGAGCTAACAAGAGATTTCAGTCCACCCTCCTTCTTGCACTACTCTAAGCTGAAGTAGGGAAGTCTACCCTTCTTCAAAGTAGTACAGTTTGAACTTCACTAATGCATTATTGTACTACATCTACACTGATTCTCAAATGTTTTTGGCATAGACCCTACATCAGCTATACATTAAATCAATAATCAACCTGAAGATTAACAGATGCTTGTATCGGATTTGCTTGATTATTTGCTATTCCTTAATAAACTGGTTTCATTTGTAAATCTAACCAGTAGTGTGTGTGTGGTGCGTCTTGAGGCCACTGGAATCCCAAAAAGAGCCTGGGCACTAAGCATTACTCTGAGGATCGTAGAACACGGTGTAACATTAAGTCTTTATATGTTTGTTGCTGAGGAGACACTTCATGCATCAGATGAAATGGACTCTAGCCCACAAAAGCTTCTACCACAATAAATCTGAAACTCATTTTTGTTCCTCCTGCAACAGACTTGCATAGAATTTTAAACCAGATGCAGCTCAGGGAAGTTGTTATCCTGGTTCTAGATGCAGCTGCGGGCTTACAGGTTTCCTGCCACTGTAAACAGTGAGGCAGGTCGTGTAAGGCAACCACAGAGAGAGAGTGCCAGAGAACGGGCTGCACACAGCACTCAGCGAGAATGGAAAGGGATCCAGTCTATCGAAAAAGGACTATAAGACTATAAGAAAGGAGCAGGGTCTGTTGTCATCAGCTCTTCTTACCTTCTATGGTCCTCTGAGAGTCCACATTTACGCAGCGCCCTTCGGGAGGACCAGGCCTCAACTGGTGTCCCTCCCCAGGAGGACTCTACCAGCCCTATGGGGTACTGGAGCGTCTCATACAGATAGCGTCCAAACAGCCAGCACACAGCAGAGAAGTAACCGAAGTCCCCATGGCCCAAGTTTTCTTTTCAGAAAAATGTTTAAAAA
>NW_015218581.1:0-1318 GCF_001447785.1 Gekko japonicus | reverse complement strand
TTCCTTGTGAGTGTGGATTTCTTTTTCAGTCCTGGGTACACCCACCACACCTTTCAGGGAGCTCCTGCACCAGGTTTTGATCAGCACCTCACCAGGAACCCCAGAGTCATTGAGGTTCTTGCTGTCCCTTTGTACAGTCTTTAGGATCACTTAAGAAGCACATAGTTGGGTCAAGCCAATATCTGTCTAGTAGCCTAAGCAGTCTGGTTGCAGCTGCAGGCAGCTGCCTCCAAAGATGTGCCTCAAAAGCAGGTGTGCAGGTAACAGGCATTGTTTGTTCTGTTTATATACTGTTCCTTCAATATCCATGGCACTTGACAGATGATCGGTAAAGGGACAGGCTCCCTGCTCCAATGAACTTACAATCTAAAATGCAACCCAGTGGAGGAAGGTGGCAATACAGGTAAACGTGAGAAGTATATGAGGTCGGCTCAGTTTCATTAGGGGAGGCCTGTTAATTTTAATTTTATTTTTGGACTGGCTTTCAACCCGTGGTTCCCAAGGCAGGTTTATATGAAGTGAAACAATTGAAAGCCATGAAAACAGTGGTACTAAAAGCCACGACAATTAAAGCAGAAATAGTCAGATTCACAAAGGCCAGACATTAAAATTAAAGAACACTCTGCTAATGGGCTTTACTATCAGTACCATGACCATCTAGTCCTCAAAAGTACACTGAACAAATGTGGTGGTAGTCCCCTAAGGAAAACAGCAAGAGAGCACCCTCCAAAGCTCCCAAGGGAGGCAATTCCATAATTCCTGAGACACTGTTAGCAGATCTTAAGTAGCATGTGGCAGTGTTCATACAAGAGACGTTCCTTGAGATATTCAGAACCCAGCTGGTTTAGCACTTTGAAGGTAAAAACCAGCACCTTCTGTTGGGCCTGGATGCAATGAGGTAACCATTATCTTTCAATATAGATGTCATATCATTGTTATGTCTTATGCCTATTAATAGACTGACAGATGCCCTTAGGACTAGTTTCTCGTATCCCCATGTATATGACATAGCAGTAGCTTGATTGAGAAGTCACCAGAGCCTGAGTCACAGCAGCCAGAGTTTTGTTTTTAGCAATAAGCAACATTTGGCCACAGCATGGCTGGATCCAAAAGCATTCTCAGCCTTATGAACCTGATTCTTAAGGGCAGTGAAACCCGAATCTAGAGCAGGCATTTCCCCAGACAGACAGTTGACTGAGCTTCCACAATCATCCCACTACCATTCTGTCTGGATTTACTGCATTGTCTTCACCCTCATCCCATCTGTGACAATCGCAGATAACTTATTCAGAACATAAGATCATAAGAGAAGCCATGT
>NW_015218580.1:0-1318 GCF_001447785.1 Gekko japonicus | reverse complement strand
AGAGCTGGAAGCGGTATACTATCGATACCTTGAAAGTACACTTTCAAAAAGAAGTGGACTGTAGGTACACTAAAAAAAACGCAACCCAAATCAAACTTAAAAACTCGGTGGACTGCGGCTCAAATATGAGCCTAGAGGCAGATTTCCTAATAAGCCTGTAGCAGACATGAGTGGGAATATAATTAGGCTATGGGGAACAACTGGGTTTTCAATCATTCCAAGTTCATGTGAAGGAAAGTTGGTTTGCTAAAGAAGAACTAGCTTTCCTCACTGTTTTAAGATAACAAGAGAGGTCACTAAACGTGTTTTCTTTGGCAGGAGGGGACTACTTGTCTTTTCTGTCTCTTTCCTTGCCCTGTGGGGTCTGTTTCTGAGGCAGAACAGCATCTTGCCTTAGGTGGTATTTCCAGAAATAGTGCATTGATGAGGAAAGGTTACCTCATCATGAATTTGGAATAACCTGATACAGAGAAAGCTGCCATGTTTTCCTATCACTTGATGTGCAAGTGAAGAAAACTTCAGCTGTTCTGCACTAAGAAAGCTTGTCCCTCCTCCCACAAAATATTTGTCTGATCAAATGGTCTCTCTTTCTTCTTAGTATTTTTAAATATCGTTTATTAGGATTGCCAACTTTTGTTTGCAGTAGTTCTGCTATCTTGGAATTCCATAGTGTATGCAAAGAGCATCTTTCCTTCAGGAAGGGAATGCCTCTCTGCTTATCCAGAGACTGCCAGAGTGTTTTGTAAAAACTGGTAGATGCTGTGTTGCCTGAGGTGGCAAACAGTTGCTTGATCAAAGTAGGCTTGAACTCTTATCATTATTGCTGTGGCACTTGCATGGTTCTTGGAAGATCAACACATGCCTGCAGTTTTGCATAATACCCTCTACAAAATGGTACTAGCCACTTCTATGATCTTAGTGTTGCAGCACTGTGTGCATGTGTTCCATTCAGTGTACAGCCTTTCAAATGTATGCATATGCAGTACATTTACATATAAAGTCATTAATCCGTGTCATGCTATTAGTGCATATGTGTGCACAATGACGGTTTATGTGTGTACTAACAAAAAGAATTACCTATTTTTTTCTGGCTTGGTACTATCCAGTTCTGGCAGATAGGTTTACAACCCTTTTGGCCATTGTATTATAAATGTTTTGCTGGAGTTAATCAGAACTTGTTACCATTCACCCAACACATTTGAATGCCCCCTTTAACTACATATTTTATTTCCTGACAAAAGTGAATGATTTTAGACACCATGAGACTTAGGACAGTATTGTAGTGATTTCTTGTGGATTGTAGATTGTTTTGGTTTGC
>NW_015218579.1:0-1318 GCF_001447785.1 Gekko japonicus | reverse complement strand
TTCCAGAAACTTTGTTTTCACCAAAGCAAACAGTATGAGCTTAAAAATGCATTATGACAGTAGTTTTCTCTCTTTATATTTACCTACTTCCCAGAGGAAACCACATTCACTTCCTCTTTTCCCCCCTTTTTAGTACTACTTTTCTTTACTGCTTTATCATTTTGGATAAATTCAGCCGATGACCAAAATAGCTCTATGCTTGATGTTACAAAAACGTATTTCTCAATGCTTATGGAAAAATGGAGGTCATATATTTAGTTACAGATTGGAGCAGGGGAGTGAGTGAAAAGGGATTTTCTGTTTCTTTATACTGGTTTTATGTCCTTCTGCTAATTTTCATGTTGTGACAAAAACGGAATTAAATAAATATTAAATTAATTTTAAATATTTTATCTCTGTTTAGATAGACCAAAGCCATTTTGTCAGTAACAAATTGTTGCATGCAGTTATTAAAATGCCACAAGCTTGTGAATGCGGCTTTCACTCTGGTAAAATTGTCCTTTCCGGCTCAATCTCTCTCTTTAGGTTTTATAGTATTACAGTCAGAAAGCGATAAAGGTTGGGAAACAGTCTGTTGTAATTTGAACTTGGCCAGAGGAAGACTGCTGAGAATTTAGCAAACAAGAAGCGGTTGGAGGGGGGCTACAGAGAGTCAGTGCTGTTGTCCTTGGGAGTATTGATGCAGGATTAGTGGTTCTGCTGCCTGCTTGATAAGTCACTTGTATCAATATGCTCCATTTGTATATTTATTAATAAAAAGATACTGTAATGACACTGCATGCCTCTGGTGCGTTCTCTCATTACAAATAAACAGGTCCTCTTACTCAGACAAGTGCCATTAGCTGCTCCTTTTGTAATAATATCTTATACTTCGGCTTCAGCTATGCTATACTTCAGCTGTGAAGTTCATATTTTTTTCAACTAAATCACAGCCACGATTAGAGGGATGGCTGTCATATTCCTTCTTTGTTCATTACAATAGTTGTGTCAATAACAAGGCTAATTTAAAGAGCTTTCATGAGAAGAATCCTTCCCTGTCTTCTGAGATGCGTCTGCTCTTTGCCAACAAATAAATAGCTTGTTCACATATGTACTTATTCTTTATTCTATTATATGTTCCAATGAGTGTCCTTTGTGTCAGTTAAAATATAAATTTCAAAATCCATCACCCATTAATAAGAATACGACCCTTAAATCCCTTCTAGGTAAGAGAAAAATATCTAAATGACTTTTCTCTATTAATAAGGACTTTCCCCCCATTAATAAGGACCTAAGGGAAGGTAGCATGGTATAGCTAAGCAGGGTCAGTACTTGGATG
>NW_015218578.1:0-1318 GCF_001447785.1 Gekko japonicus | reverse complement strand
GCTACTATGAGAAACCCAAACAAAAAACAAACATAAAAAGTGCCTGAAATGCCTGACAGGAAGTGGAATCCGGCTGCTCTTACATCACATCCTCTGATGGCATCCATAGCAAGCAGATCATTGCCATGGCGAAGCTGAAACTTGACCATTTCCTCCGCGGCACGGAGGGCGCTGAGCTCCTGCTCTTGTGCTGCTGAGCACTCCTTGATCAGATCCTTCAGAAGGAGGGCGTATTTACTCATTCTCTGGATCGGTTTCAGCAGATAAGAAGCCAGATCCATTTTATCACCCAGTTCCTGTTGCTTATCCTGTGGGGAAATTACAGAATGTTATACGGGATGAAACCCTTCAAAGGGCCAGCAAATTCTACAGACACCACAGCAGACAACATTCAGTGGCAATTACTTTGAAGAAGGCATTTCCGTGGCTTATGAGTAAGGCATCCGACTGCGGCTTGTTCTTGCTGTACAACGCGTACATCCCAAACTGTTCTTCCTGAAATAATGAAAAATGGTATCGACATACATTAATTAACAGTGATGCAAAGTGAGGTTCATTTGTTGGTAAGGGTATATTATCATGGATGTCTGCTTTCTTATTTTTAATTGGAATTTAGAAGTATTATAAGATAAAGCCTAATCATTTTTAGAAGACTGGAACAGAATGATAACATATAAATCTGGGACAGCTTAGAAGCAAACAGAATTATGAAGCAGCAAGAGGGAAAAAAAGAAATACAGGTATAATTTTTGATGGAGACCAGAAAGTAAATATTATCACATTGTTTGTCCCATACTGCTTAATGATTGTGTCCAGATAAGTTCAATATTTGTGAAATCTTCATTTTTGGGGGGTAATGCTGATTATTTTGTATATAAATAAAAGTCCTTAATTTTATCCCAGAAACCTTTATGCATTGGTATTCTTTTCTATTTCCAAAGTTCTGTGAACACCAACCTTGGGGAAGTTATAGCATATAAAGAAAACATTCTTAATTGCTTTGGGATAGAAACTACAGGAACCAGTTTTTTAGAAGTTCAGGTGAGCCAGTGATGTTATAACCTGTCTCTTTTGCCAGCATAATGGTCACCATTTCCCAAAATTTCTTGGCTAACACAGGCTGACCACATGTGGAAAAAGTCTACCTGAAATTTACCACAGAACCAGCGATGGTTGTTAGCATCTTTATATATGTCTGCTTTCTTAATGTTGTGGCTTCAACTGGCAACGGTTTACTCTTGTGGATTAAACCAACAACATAAACTGACAGATCTGGTTGACATCAGTGTGCTCACAGCTTTCTAGCCTCCGGATCACA
>NW_015218577.1:0-1523 GCF_001447785.1 Gekko japonicus | reverse complement strand
CTACAATGCCAAGATCATGGCCAGACAACTCAGAAAATCTACAACAACTAAAGGTCAGAATTGTCTACTCAGACTGACAGCAGCTCTCCAAGGTCTCAGGCAGAGGTCTTTCACATCACCTCCTACCAGATCCTTAACTTCCACCCTCCTGGCTTCCCGCAAACTATGCAAAACTGAATTATTCAAGACAGCTTTTCTGTGCAGGCATTAGAGTTCCACTGCACTAAATGATTCACACAGTTATTTAGATAAATTATTAGGGACTGTGCTCTATGCTATGTTTAGCTTACTGAAACCAGGATCCTGCTATGTAGATTTTTTGTATCATTTAATGTGTCACATTAAGACTTATGCTTCACTTCCGTTCAGTGCTTAGATTTCTGATTGGTTCAACAACCCTAATCCTATTTCATTGTTTATTGAATACCCCATTGTATATTGAATACCCCATGATGGTTGTATTGACTCACTCTGTGTAACTTGCCTTGAGTTAAAGTGAGGAAGGCGGACTGTAAATTAGGTAAATAAAAAATTAATTAATTAACTGGAGATGCCGGGGACTGAACCTGGGACTTCTCCATGCCAAGCAGATGCTCTACCATTGAACCGTGGCTCCTCCCCCAATTCCCTTTTTGCAAAATTCTGCTGACAGTTCTACTGAGCCAGGTTGGTGCTGTGGTGGTTAAGTGTGTGGACTCTAATCTGGAAGAACCGGGTTTGATTCCCCACTCCTCCACTTGCACCTGACTGGATGACCTTGGGCAAGCCATAGTTCTGATAAGAGCTGTCCTTGAAAAAAGAGCAGTTTCTGTCAGAGCTCTCTCAGCCCCACCTACCTCACAGGGTGTCTGTTGTGGGGAGGGGAAGGGAAAGTAGTTTGTAAGCCGCTGTGAGACACTTTCGGGTAGTGAAGGGAGCGATATAAATCCGATCTCTTCTCTTCTCTTCTTCTCTTCTTGTGAGATGTGCAAGCTGGAAGAACCTGCAAGAGATATATTCTGAATTCCCAGATGTTTGAAAACCCTTGATCCTGTATCCATAGGTCAGTAACAAATGACGGGTTTGCTACATCCTCGTTGGCTGATGGCATACACTTCTGTGGTGGATCACAAATGGTGTAGTCCTATTTAAGTTACATCTGATTTGGATAAAAATAAATATTTTATTTTACTAACCATCTTATTCCCTTTCGGGACCCTAGCTGAGATCCGGTATAGATCCTTCTCGACAGATCTCATTAGCTATTTCCTAATTCCCATGGTCACACCAGTTGATTTTGCATGTCTAAATTCATAACAATTGTCAGATCTTATTTATTGATGTGGATATTTAATAACTAAGTAATCAAACCATGTGTTCATAATTTTTTAAACCTCATTAATGTTGCTAATGTGATTAAGACACAATAGATGCCCTGTCAATTCGAAATTATGTTCGGGAAAAGGTGGAAGATCAACTCTGGTGAATTGTGGGATGTCCTACAAAAGCCCTCCCGGTGAGGAGATGACTGAGAGGTGATATGA
>NW_015218576.1:0-1318 GCF_001447785.1 Gekko japonicus | reverse complement strand
GAGTCCAGTAGCCCTTTAAAGACCAACAAAATGTTCCAGGGCTATAACGTTTTGTGAGTCAAAGCTCACTTTGTCGAGAAAAATACTTAAAACTTTTCACTGAGTTTCCATTGCCTCTTTACCAAATGCCAGAGCAGGATGTAGAGGAAGCAGGGAGAGAGACACTTTGCATGCCATGCCACACCACACTGTGCATATGTGCACATGGCCTCAGTGCCTCAATTCACTGCTTTAAAGCAAACAAAGATCCCACTGTCAGAGCAATTAACCCACCAAACAGAGGAAGGGGGAGAGAGAGAGAGAGAAAAAGGGACAGAGCACCACAGACATTAAAGACAATTTTAATGTTCTTTCATAATTAGTTTCTTACACAGTAGAAAAAGAGAGTAACTTACATAACTAGCAGGAGCTCCCGACAGCATTTTCATGGGTTGCATGAGGAGTTAGTCCCATGAAGTTTAGTGGCAAAAAACAGCTTGCTCATATTTATATCCTTGGGGTTCCATAGTTATTTATCATCTACTGTAGTGTCCTAAGACATGCCTTGACCCATTTACAATGCTAAAAGCTAGTAAAAGCTATCATTGCAATCCAGGCCTAGAACGCTCTGGTATCCCCTTTACCAGAAATCCACTTTTAGCAGCATGATAAAAGGGCTAGGAATTCTTCTTAAAAGGCTTGATCCAGAGAAGTCAACAATTTTCCTGATCTCTGCTTGGTGGCAGGAAGCTAGCCTGTCACTCTCCTCACACTGCGTCTTTCCTGAGAAACTTGCAGTGTTTCGGAAGCTGTTGCTTCTGGGGGGAAATGCGGCTGAAGTGGACTCAGAACTTTTGGAAAGAGAAGAGCTTAGCTGGACACCAACTCAGACTGCCGCTGGGTGGATCTTATAAATAGCACAGCAGATGTATGTACACACAGCAGCAAAAGCACTTAATATGTGACAAGAAGC
Organism: Gekko japonicus; assembly: GCF_001447785.1. Classification (NCBI taxonomy): domain Eukaryota; kingdom Metazoa; phylum Chordata; class Lepidosauria; order Squamata; family Gekkonidae; genus Gekko; species Gekko japonicus. The sequence goes on along the minus strand of NW_015218576.1, from coordinate 366 downwards.
TCAGTACAGCCAATGTACTAGAGGGACAATGAATCCTGGGGGTGACATTTAAATCGGGATTAGGAACAAATATCAGAACCTGGTATTCATTACAATCCAAAGTAGATGTTTAAAGTACATCTCCACAAGAGCTTTAGTTTCAGCATTTTACTGCCAAATGGGAAGCTTAGGAAAGGTCCTCCAGATAAGTTTTGGGACTATGCAATATGTATGAATCATGACAGCATTCCTATTGGACAAGTGTACCATCAGGGGGAGTCAATACCCAGGGACAGGGTATGTGGCAAGTTGGATTCTCTTCCCATACCAAAAGTCTGTGAAGGCACAGTTTCATAGATTGTGGGGACTTGAAGAGTTGTTTTTATA
>NW_015218575.1:0-1318 GCF_001447785.1 Gekko japonicus | reverse complement strand
AACGTCGGCATGGTTCAAAGTTGTTTGCACATAAAGCACACTGAGAAAGGCCCACTCCTCATTTTGCAAAACGTCAAGATCCAACAATTTGCCAAAGTCTGATAGTTCAGATCTAGAAGCTACTGCATCTCTGAAAAAATGCTTCCAAACACCTACATTCAGTTGGCCAAGTTTCTGTCTTCTTTGGAATTGCTGTTCATTCTGAATTACTTACAACCCCTTTGTTAACAGTCCTGGAGTTTCCAAAGACTGATAGCCATTGTCTGACAAAAAGCAAATCAGATACTGAACTGCTTTGAAAAATATTTTCCCCCTTTTCAGTTAGTCAGATGAGAGAAACACTTCACTCTCATCAAATAAGTCAGGAAGAATAATTAAGAAACTTTTAATGATATACTCCCTTTCCACATTAAATAGTCTATTGTCCACAGTCACCCTTGCCTCCCCCCACTCCTGGCCAAAGGTACAGTAAGACATACATAAACTGAAAGCATTCTGTGGATCCAGACTCTCTTCTTTTTGACCAGACTTACAATCTTCTTCAGAGGTTGGAGCTCAAAAACAACCATTCTTCTTGCTTCCAGCAGAAGCCCATTAAGCAAGCTGCTGGTTGGTTTACCTTGTAACAACCCCTCCCCCATATCTATACATATTCCTAAAAAGTAGTTCTATGTAGAGGGTTTTACAATCAGTTCAACAATCTGCAGAACTCTGCCTTCTAACCTTAAACTGAATTTAGATATGGAAAAGGAAACAGAAAACAGAAACCCTACAAGTACTAATTTGCTCTTGGGATCAGGAATACAGAAACCTCACTCGGTGCTGAAACTAAAAAAGAGGCATGAATGGTCCATGAATCAGGCCCTGCCCATCTATGACTTTTCCTCAAGCTTCAGCTATCCTTCCCTGAAAAGTGCTCAATCAATGCTTGGGAAAGGATCATGCCCCACAATGCCTGAACTTCTCATGGCTAGAGCATGCATGCTTTTTAAGAAAGGCAACTATAAAGGAGGATTTAGGAGTAGTCTCCCATTGCTATGTCAAAGTCTAATAGTTCTTGGACAGATATCACTGCAGCGTTTTCTTCTAGCCAGAATCAGCTCCACTCCATCAGTAAAGGAGCAGACTGAAAAAGACATGTTTTGACATGCAGAGCTGCCTTACACAAAGTCAGACTACTGATCCATATATCTCACTCTTGTTTGCTCTGACTGTTATAGGTTCTCCTGGGCCTCCAAGGGTCCTTCCAAGCACCTGTCACCTGAGATTCTTTAGCAGAAGATGCCAGAGAACCTACTGCATGCAAAGCAGTGTTCTA
>NW_015218574.1:0-1318 GCF_001447785.1 Gekko japonicus | reverse complement strand
GCTTTGTTAAGCGAGCGACCTAACAGCCATTACACCCCACCAGCTTTCCTTAATGGTGGTGTATAGGAGGGGAATTTATGTGTGACATCCTTTGAACCTATTTCAAGGTTAAAGGAGGGAGGGCCATTCTGTTTTGAGCAAACATTTGCCAATAATGCTTCGCCGAATCGCTTGCTAAACCGTTATGGAGGGACATTTGGCCGCCCTCCCTCCTTGCCCCCCAAGGGAGAAAGACCTTCCCCCTCAACGTCTGGGTGTTTTTTAATGCCTGCCTGTGGCACACTCCCCGGTTTCCTTTCGTTAACGCTGCTCCACACTTAGTTTCCTATGTTACATGAAGTCCCCGTTTGCTTCCTGACTCCAGTCTGGCAAAGTCCTTTCATGTTTCTTCCAGACTGGGGCTCCTACCAACCCACCATCACTGTGAGCAACTGTTTGGAAGTCTTAGTTTACAGGACTCATTATAATCAAAATACGACTAAGGGAAAGTCATAAAATCGCTCAGAGTCTCCACATTTGGAGGGTAAAGTATTGGTCCGGTGGGAACTCGCTAAAGTCATTTCATACGTTTTGCGATGGCAGGAGGAAGCCGACGAACATTTCTCAGCTACGGACAGTCCAAGGCATTAAAACATAATCCTAAAGCTAACTGTTCCCATTTTTCTCATGGAAATGGAGCTGATTAAAAATTGCCTTTTAGAGTAAGGTTGATCTGTGGTATTACAAGGAATCAGAGACGGATTAAAAAGACACACACACGTGCAGATATGTATTCATTGCCTTTTTTTCTCTATTTTAATTTTAGACGTCAGGGGAAAAAAAGTTCTTTTCAAAACGGTTTCCGATGCTTTGAAACGGGGAGCTGCGTCTCACCAAGAGTTATAAGGCCTGAATCATTCTTTCGATTGACTTGGTGGAAACGTTTCTTCAATTCCAATAAAAGAAATCATTTCTTTCCCCTTTTCCCTCCTAATTTTTTTATTATTATTAATGCTCAGGCATTCACTGACAATTGCCACCGTTTGGCGAATACAATGACAGAAATTAATAATTCATAGCTTTTTGTCAGGAAGGATGAAAAATGGGACATTTCTTCCCTCAAAATGAGCATTGAAAAGGTACCCATATTGTGTGCTTCAAAATCTAAAGACTGAAGATTTCTTTATCTCCCCTCCCACTCCTTGAGATGTTGATCCCTTTGCAAAATGATGTGTTCTGCGTTCAGCCTGCGGGATAACAAGGTCGGGAAACCAGTTTTCATTTTTTGGGGGGTTATTGGCCATGAGTTGAGTAGGAATGGACTCAAGTCTTGCCCTCC
>NW_015218573.1:0-1319 GCF_001447785.1 Gekko japonicus | reverse complement strand
TTTTTTTAAATGCTGCAAAGAACACTGGCACCTTTGTTTTGTTTTCTTGGATTCAAATGCCTCTTTTCTTTAAAAGATGCAGTTTATAAATGAAAGTGCACCAACAGAAATTGCGAACATTGCCATCGACACACAGATTCTCACTTCCAGGCCCGAAAAACTCAACAGTACAGATATTTCTATAGCGGCTTCAATTGCAGAAAAGATTCTCAATCTGTCCAACAGTGATGTACCTGGTGAGGTATGTGCCATGAAGACTTACAAATATTCTACATGCTATCATAACATCTGAGGTGTGGTAATTTTCACAAGACAAAATATGACCTTTCTCTGTTTGTAAAGGGGATAAATTCCAGAGGTGGGAATACTTTATACCTATTGCCATACCACCTATCATCTATTCCCTCACTGTCCAGGGCATGAGTCATAGAGAGGACAGGAATTAGTTTCCATCTTTTCTTTTTTCTCCTGTATTCCATCCCTTCCAGAATGATCCAAACCATGGAAATTTCCTCATTCCAAGCCTTCCTGCCTTACAAATTTAAACAACACAGGCAGGCCTTTCATTTGAGTAACTGATGGCTGAGCATTGTGTCTCTGTTGCGGTTTTAAGTCCATCAGCTTTGTTGTGCCTGGCTTCTGTCCGTATAGATGCTGAGGCAACCATAATTGTGGCATCTGCTTTGATGGCAGTGTGGCTTTCTGGTTGTACCACTGCTGCAGCTCCTGTATTCAGGGTTCTGCTGATCCTTGTATGGCTTTGGGACCTGAACCTGAATAACATTGTGACTTAGCCAAAATGGTGCTATATAACATCTAATAGAGTCAGCCAGATTTTGTCAGGTGTCTGTCCTTTGCTGGGACATTCATAGTCTTGATTATTTGGCTGCCATAGCCCCACCAGTAGTTTGATTATTTAGCAAACTTTTTAGGAATTTTCTGACAGGAACCTGAAGAACTGCAGCCAGTCTGAGTACACAGTACTGAACATGGCAGACCAATGGTCTGACATAGTAGCCTTGTTTACACGTTACATAGAACACATGTACATCCTACATGCATACAAGTTTATATGAAAGAGCCAACAATTGTTCACTTTCCAAATGAAACCAGGGATCAATACCTGGCTACATGTGGGGTTTCAATCACATTTTTAGCTGTACATGTGTTGACTGTAGCATAAGAATTATTCTCTACACATATGAAGAAAAAAATCAAATGTAGACTGTACACAGATTGAATGTAGCTTGTGAACAGAGCTAGTATGTGGCAGATTCATAAATTCATTGATGCTTATCTACATGCATAAGTGGGATAAT
>NW_015218572.1:0-1319 GCF_001447785.1 Gekko japonicus | reverse complement strand
GTGGCTAATGTTCCGTGTGAACGCAGCCAAAGTGTGTTTCAATTCAAGGGGCCTCCCAAACAAAAGGGAAAACTTGATTTTATACACACTTTAGCCAATGCACTGACCCGTCCTTTGGCTAGCAAAGAGAACATAACATGCAAGAATGTTTGCAGCACATACTCCCAGCAATACAAGCAGTTCCTGAGCAACAAAACACTTACGCATAACTTAGAAAATAAGTGAACCCCTACTTTACACTTCCAAAACCGACAGTCCCTTACCACGTTTGCACTTTGTACTAGGAACCAATCCCACCCCCATTATATGGTTATCAAAGTAATCACAAGCACAGGGGTAAAATCTCACCTCCCAAGCTTCCCATCTGACCTCCTAACACACCACACTATTAATCATCTCTATCATTTTATTAGGGGCAGACACGCAGGCAAGGGACAGTTATAACCCCCCATCACAAGCCCTGTTCACAGGTTCCAGTGAAAGTACATACAATTCATTTACAGTGTACACTTGACCTTTCTACATATGTTGAGAAATGCTCAATGCACATACAGCTCAACATGTGGTACAAACTCTACATTCATTCAGGTACTGGTCCCAAGTTTCGTTTGTAAAGTAAATGTACATTTGACTCTTACAAACACATGCACACTCATACAGGCAAGGCGTCTGTGTGTTCACTGTAACATGTGGGCAGGGTTATAATGTGACCAGCAACAGGGGTTCTGCAAGAGTTCTGTTTTTTGCATCTCAGTTGTTTACAAGCCAAGTCTAGCGGTGAACAGCCAAGATATTCAAATGGAAGAGCTCTGTCCAAACATCTCCTGTTTTGAGGCTACAGCCCTAAAGATGAGCATGCTGCTCTTTGCCTTTCCACCCAGGTGTGTTGGGCCCTTTTGAAATTGTAGCTCATAATGAGCATTCGGGAAGGAAGATGAATCCCCACAGGGCATTTTCCAGAATGGCTGATCAGGTTTCCGGTATGCGCATTGTCAGGAAATAGCTACCACAAATACCATCTAGTAGTGATTCAGAGGAATACTGATTAGGAAAATATCTTTTCTACAGTCACAGTGCCAAAACATTGATGGAGTACACTGATGGGGATCAACAGATCAACCCCACAACAGATGGGAGAAAAATATTTTACACAGCTGTCACTAGCCAGATTTCAGTAAGGATCACAAAAGACCTGCAAATTAAGTTCAGGTCTTACTCAAGACAGCTGCATGATGATGATTGTTTAAATGCCTTTTTAAAAACTCAGTGAGGTGTATCTAACTATCCAGTACAGTTTAAAAAAAAAAAAAAAAAAAAAA
>NW_015218571.1:0-1319 GCF_001447785.1 Gekko japonicus | reverse complement strand
TGCCATTTTGCATTACATATATAGAGGTCTCCTCCAATTGCAGCTTTGTTTGACTTGCACTGAATATAAACATTATTAAAGAGAACTGCACAAAGGTCAGGAAATTCCTGCAACAGCTACAAAGGGAAACATAACAGAGCACCTTTCAAAATATCATAATCTGGAAATATGTAAATTCCTAAAGGATTGTGACAGTGGGAAAGTAAAATGTGGGAATGAAGCACAAAGACATGGTCCAATCATATGATTATTTGGAAAGAGTATTAAAAACACTGCTAGGAGTCTGAAGGTTTTGATTATAACATTCTAAAAACAGGAGAAGCGAGTGTTTAAATCAGAACATTTATTTAACATATTTTACAACAGTTAAGAATTCCATCCTGTGATGAGGTGCAAGTATAACACAACCTTTTTGTTGTAATTAACAACCTTGGTTTATAGACATCTATGTTTAAAATGGTAACCTCTCCTTTTAAATAATTAACTTCAAGTCCAGAGAAGAAGCACTGAAGCCCCCAGTTGTCATTTATGTACTAGGTAAAGAACCATGAAATTTCATAGGCAAGTGGCGGAGGGAAGTTAATCCAGCTTTTCCCTCTCCCATTTACTCATCTCCTGTCCTTAAGAACCCACCCAGTAATCCACTTCAGACTCTTCCTTCCCTACTCTGTTGGCAGCAGCAACAGCTTCAGGGAATGGATGGATCAAAAGCGAGACAATGTTCTCCATTTCCTAACTCTTCTCTTCCATAAGCAAGGCTGCAGACAGACACTATCTTACCCCAAATCTGCATTAACGATGACTTTAGACCACAGGTTACTATCTCCTTTCCTGCTTTTGAAGCACTGGGAAAGTGCTTCCCTTATCCTAAAGCCAATTCTTTGGCTGATCAAACGAAGCATAAGAAATGCACAGAGCCTTCCATACCAAGGTCCCAGGATGGCGTGAGAAACAGATGTGTGACTCCATTGCCTCCCCTCTCCAAACCGCTTCCTAATGTTCTCTGGTATATTCTGAATGGCAGAGACAATGTTGCTGAAATGGCTGTTATGTTCAAACACTTTACCCAACTTACAAGTCATGATTACTAGCTCATCTAAAACTGGAATCCCAAAATCACACTTGTCTGGTTTTCTTAAAGTCAATCAGTGCATCCCGCATTTTAGTTCTACTCCCCAATGCCCAGCTTCGTTTTCTCAGCCCATCTTGCGCACCAGCTTTCCAGGAATAGTAAAATTGATTTACATAGTTCTATGAAACTGCTCCCCACCACCACGATATCCCATCTCCATCATTTCTTCCAAGAACTGTTCTTCTCA
>NW_015218570.1:0-1319 GCF_001447785.1 Gekko japonicus | reverse complement strand
AATAATCGCACAGAGCTTTTTATTAACCCTAAAGTTTTGAGGTGAGATACAGGCTGCCTTTAGATATTCATGGGCCCTTGGACAGATCTTGGTTTGCAGGCAGGATTTGGGGCATTTGCACATCATGAAACAGTACCCAGAGGCCTCCACGTACCACCACTTGAGGGCAGGTTTTGTGAAATATAAAACCAGGTTTATAAAATTGGCAAAACATGTCCTATGATATGCCCAGACGGAGGTCATTAGAGCAGATTTATACAAAGAACGTTTCACTCGGGGGGTATAACCGGGCCCCATGTTATATCCATAGGGCAGTTTGCATGTTTGGATACTCCTGGAATTGCCACGCGTGAGTGCCAAGACATACAACTTGCTTTCGTCCAAAAATCACGGAACTCGTTTAGATTCTGTGAAACAAACTACATGCGTTAACGTTTCGAACACACATCTGTTCAGGGATGCAGACACAGGAACTGCACGGACTGTGGGGGATACGGTGCCGATAACAACCAAGGCAAGCAAAAGAAGGAACTCTCAACACCAGACCTTAAATATATATATAACAAAGGCGAACAAATTGCATCCGGCCCTTTGGCTGCTTAATGCTTTGTTGGGAGCATCACCAATCCCTCCCGAAAAAATACTGAACAGCTTGAGTGAAGAAGAACAGATGTGTGGGGCAGAAGCCCCATATCTGGGTCTCTGTCCACTTTTGAGAGCTCCAAGCGAGACACCTGCTCTCCCAAGCTCCAAAACTTGTACACTCAGTGTATATTATATCATATCTTGGTCAGGACCTTTGTTACCATTGCAAACCTATTCAACACTAGGACAGGGTGTGGGGAGAATGGGAAGATATTAGCAAAGTCTGAGGGCCTTCTCTTGAGGGTGCGTGGCAAGGCGACCCACTGCAACGTTCCCTGCTAGGCATAAGAGCCCCCCAAGTCTGGAAGGATCTCCCCTTTCTCCCGGGGACGGAGCACCTGTGATCCGAAGCGAGGCGGTTATTCGCTTCTGGGTCCGCTTCCCAGCCGTCGTCACTGGTAGCGAAGCAGTTCTTCCCAGCGGATGGGCTGCGAGAAGACTTCTCTCTCCAGCCAGATCTCGTACGAGTAGTGGAAGTCCTCCGAGAGCTCCAACCGCTGCCCCAGCACGCTCTGCAAGCAGTTGTCCACGGGCGCAAACTCAGAGTCCTGCGGTCTGTCGTAGCGGCGGCTGTTAAAGGCCTCGATGTTGGCTCGTAAAGTGCACTCTTCCGCTTGGAAGTCCCAGGGCCGAGCATCAATATCTGTGCACCAAAAAGGCAAAGAGAGAGAGAG
>NW_015218569.1:0-1319 GCF_001447785.1 Gekko japonicus | reverse complement strand
TATGTTTATCCCAACAGAACAAGATTATAAACATAACTAATCATTTTGCATAGTTCCATGAGGTAGTGGTAATGTGAAATCTACTGTTTTCCCCTTCTGCAATTCTGAAATGCAAATCAAAACATAATATTAAATAATCAAATAACAAACATTCTACAGCATCATAAAATTTTAAGTCTAACCTTTCTCTCACTACAGTCAATCAATATTCTTCATTCATCCATTGTATATATGACCTTGTACTCTATTTACCTTGATCACTCTTTGACATTTTCAAAATTATTTGCCATAATCAAATTCATAGGGTTAATTCATAGAGAGCATATGACACACTATATGGTTTCTGTCCCCATTATAACAGCTACAAAGCTACAATAGGTGCCTGTTACTCCAGAGACATGAAGCTACATGCAGAGGAAGAGAGGCACTGGGAATTTTCCTGGTAGGCTGCTGCCCTGTAAGATGGCTTTTGGCCAAGATCACACCAAGCCATGCCCCATCAGCATTAGCAGTACTGCAAGGGCCACTAAACACAGACCAGTAATGACAACATTTCAAATCTCCTGTGCACCACCAGTCAGGTTAAAGTTGAGAGGTCCTTGCAGCACTGCAGGGACAGCAAAGCTCATCTTGCTCCTGGGTTGCTATAACATTCCAATTTGCCCTAACTATGTCATTGGATTTGCATGAGGACTACTGCTTTCTATGAACTAATCCTGCTACTATAGTTAAAATAGCAATAAACAAAATGGGGAAATCAAGCAAAGCTGATGTTTAGGAATGATGTTTACGGAGGGAAACCATTTGTTCATAACAACACTAAAAGTTGGGGAAGAAGCTGATCTGACAGTATTCCAATATGCACTCCTTGGCTTAATTGATTATCGTTCATTGTTCAGATGGAAGTGAAATTCAGTTCAATTTGTGAACAGTCATCAGAGGAACGTGACACAGATCCCGGCCTCTCATTCACTGCATCAAGATGGTCAGAAAACAGTATTATTTCTTGCACTTTTTTTTCCGTTCCACTGCTGAAAGCAAGCCTTGAAGGATTAGATGTTGGTTATTCAAAATATTGTATTCACTCAGTTTCACCAGTTGATCATACTCTTCAGCACCAAATGTCAGTGAATATGTGGAATAGGGAGTAGAGTTACTAGAGACGTCAACTCTGCCATCTTTCATTTCTGATTCAGAACGTTTTACACCTAGGAAAACATTGTGATAAGGGGTAAGAATGGGAGTGGAAGAATGCAAGGTCATTTCTAAAAGACTCCACAGACCACACAAATACACACAAAATTATTTGTGATTTTTTT
>NW_015218568.1:0-1319 GCF_001447785.1 Gekko japonicus | reverse complement strand
TGTTAAACACATAAATAAGAAGCCATTATCCAAAGGAACTAAACTACCTGCATTTGTAACAAACCCCGTTTGCTAGCCAGCCTGGTATGGGCTTTATTTCCATTTGGCCTTACTGAGAAATCTGTGCAACCCAAGCCTGTACAATTCATGTCTCTCCAAGGTAAGCAAAACCTACCAGCCATGTATGACATCTCACCAGGGATAACATCCAGTTCTGCTGGCTTTGTGGGACTGCCAAAAACAGGAAGGTTGTCAAGCATCTGGCAGGCTACTATCCATGGCCTTTGTTCAGCTTGGTGAGTTAGTTATGCATGCCTGACTTAATGAGGCTTACCTTCTTCTACATCAACAACAGTGTAAATAATAATACAAAATCATCAGTTTACCTTATTCTCTGGGAACCCACCAGGGGGGGAAAAGGGTTGTACACAAAGTCCTGGTAGGCTCTATTTTGTATTTCTGTTTTTTCATCTCACTGCATGACTGATAAAAGATCAAACCCAGCATGATCAGGGAGAGAGTTCCACTTATTCTTGACAGAGTCAACCTTTACTGCTGTTATTTCAGCTGGAAAATTAGGTTTGGTAAACCTATTAAAGAAGGGGCAAGAAAAGAGAGGTCTTTTTTAAAAAAGTTATTCAGCTAGGAGCTGTTGTGGGTTTTTTTGTAAATAATTGGTAACTCTATTCAGTGACTCAGAGAATTAATGATATGGAATAAGAGGCCACATATGATTCTTACGACTGTTGGCAGGGAAGCAGGAGCCTCAAAATGATACAGGGGTGGGTCTCCTCTGCTGAGCCTGGTATCTCAAAATATTATTGTGTAAGACGCAGAAATCCAGGGCTTTACACAACAGATCCATTTCTGAAACAATTACAAAGCAAGCTACTGAACAGAAAAATTCCAGTGATACAGGGATCAGAGAGACTCAACCAACAGACAAGATTGTTTTCTACAGTCATGCCAGTTTGGCTTTTTTTATTTTTGAGCAAAACCTCCTCCAAATTTTGCTGTTTTCAGGGACACTAACAAAAAGTTGAAGTGTGAATAAAGGCTTTGAAGAGCAAAAGTTCAATAGGGCACCAGTTTTAGTAAGAGGACACCTCAAGACTTGATCATACTCCATACGCTAGATTGTCCCCCGTGCAACAGGGCTCTTCGGGGGAAGGGCTCCCCCTGCTGGCCTGCTGGATGGTGGTGGATTGGGGCTCCTGAAATCAGGGGAACCTCCACCCTTATTGGGAGAATTGTGATCCTATGCACTAGGGGTCACCAGACGTCAACCCTACCCACTAGGGGTTGCCAGAAGTCAACCA
>NW_015218567.1:0-1319 GCF_001447785.1 Gekko japonicus | reverse complement strand
CGAGTGAGCCAGCCCTCAGTTAACAAGACAGAGGAGTCTCCATGCTGTCTCTTTCAAACCGGTGTGGCTGCCGAGCCCAAAAATAGGCCATTAAAATGTATCGACTCCTCTGACCCTCTTCGCTCTTCTCCCCCCCTGACGAGGCTGCACTGCTGCTGTTGTGGTTGGTCAGGCGGTTCAAGATGGCGGCTTTGTGGCAGCAGAGCAGCCTTTCCTGGAACTCTGATGTTGTGAAGTAATAGAGAATCGGATCCAGGCAGCAGTTGAGACTCGCCAGGCACAAAGAGATGGGGTGAAAGTACAACGCTCTGTGCCGCACAGCGCAGTCCTGGATGGCTTCCCGTTTCACCATCATAAATATGGGGAAGTTGACATGGTAGGGCGTGAAGCATATGAAGAACACCGCTGCGCACGCCAGGATCATGCGCAAAGCTTTCCGCTTCTCGCTGGTGGGTTGCAAAGGGGCGCGGAGCTCCTGTAGGGATTGTCTCATTTTCCACGTGCAGTAAAGGATGAGCGCCAGGGGGACCACAAACCCGGCAAATTCGGCCACGACCACCATGGCCACCGAGGCCTCCACTGCCACCTGCTTCATCCCAAGGTCCGCAAAGCAGGTTCTGGTGTCATTGGATATGTCAGAACTCCTGAGAATCGGGAGGGGCAGGCAAGCGGCCCCCACCCCTGCCCATATGGCGGCGCTGATGGCGATATCGTACCTGCGCTTCCAGTCCTTGGCTTTGAAAGGGTGGAGCAGGAAGAGGCACCGCTGGATGCTGATACAGGTAAGGAAGAAGATGCTTGCGTACATGTTGAGGTACTTGAGGTAGAAGCACACCTGGCAGAGGAAGCTCCCGAAAGGCCACGTATGGTTGAGGTAGTAGTACATGCGCAAAGGCAAAGAGAAGACGTGCGCTAAGTCGGCAGCCGCCAAGTTGATCATGAAAATGACGGCTTTGCTCTTCTTGCTGACGAAGCAGCACAAAACCCAGAGGGCGAGACCGTTGGCTAGGAGTCCAGGGACAAAGATGATTGTGTAGGTGGCTGCGTAGAGGGAGGTGTGGAAATCTGTCGGGGGATCGGTGCAGTTTGGTGAGGAATTAGTGTTGTGCATCGCGATTAGAGGTGCGCAGACTCAAAAGGCAGATCAGGCTGGCTGGAAGAACCCTATTCAGAAGACATTTAAAAAAAACAGGATGTCAAACCCTGACTGGTCTATAGTAAAATCCAACACCAAAAACTGCACAATACATTTTATTAAGACCAACCAAAGTAACACGATGCACTCTGGAGACTTTTGAGTTCTCCAGAACTCTTAATCA
>NW_015218566.1:0-1319 GCF_001447785.1 Gekko japonicus | reverse complement strand
AAAGACAGCATACAAATGTTTTAAATAAAAATAATGAATGTATGAAACTACCTTTTAAAATCGGTCCATCTAGGTCTGTGACTGCCTCCTTTGACTGGCCATAGGTCCCTAAGGTCTCAGTCTATGGTATTTCCAGGCCATTGTACTTCAACTAGAGTTGCTGGGGTCAAAGCCTGGGCCCTGACACATGCAGAGCGTCTGGTCTATCACTTGGCACCATGTCTGTGGCATGACAAAGCAGCTCATCTTTATTTTAAGTTGTCAATTCAGACATTAGTTCTACTGCCTAATTAATAATTGTAGAGTAAATGCACAAAATAATAGGTCGCCTGGCTGCATTTGAAGGAAGGGGGGGGTTAGGGTTAGGTGATGAATATTGTACATGCGTACACACAAACACACATTGCTGTGCCATACCCTTCTGCCAAGAATCTGGTTGATAGCTGCACTTTCTTTCAGAGTACACTCTGCTACAACGTTCGCTCTCATCTCTTTCATGTATAACATGAAAGCGTTCAGAGGTTTCTTAATGTGAGGTCTTTTGGGCTCTTGTTCTTTCCTCTGTTCATGCTGAGGCTTCCTGAAGGTAGCAGGAGGAAAGAAAACACAGAAAGAGAGCGCTTGTTACCATTACCAGCTTAAGTACAAGGAGGTGTATCTGCTTCAGATGATCAGTTTTTCCTGTTTCCAAGCTGTATACTTGATTGGCTATTGCAGTGTTTTTGTCTTGAGAGAGAATTACAAGCACACTGCATACCATGCATGGCATCACTCCTCTGTGTCTTATGCCAATAAGCCCCAGGGACACTTCCGACATATGCTATTTTCTCTCACAAACCATTTTCAGGATTCTTGACATACCCATGCCTGATCTGTATACACACAGGGTAGCTCCAGACCTTCCAAGTTTACTATTTTGATCACAGGAGCAAGGGACTTACACTCCTATAAATAGCAGAGCTAGAAACAGTTTTCAGCAAAGTCGTAGAGGAACAGAATTTCCTGTAATGTCAGAATTTGCAAAAACCCGATAAGGTTCTAGTACCCTTAACAAGATGGGTAAATAGGCTTCCACTCAGTCCTTTCAAATATGTGAGTCTTATCACCTTTCCACATCATTCTCTCTACCTCTCAAGATAATGGGTACAAGCCCAATACGTGCATCCATCCATTTAAGAAAGTTGGCAAGTACCATATTGGAAGGGTGATATACTCATCTACATTAGAATGAACCAATACCATAGATTCTATTTACATTTAAAAACTGACATGCCTTTCTGTAACATTTTACTCGCATGTGTGTTAAAGAGACTAAGATG
>NW_015218565.1:0-1319 GCF_001447785.1 Gekko japonicus | reverse complement strand
GCTACTGGAGAGGGCAAGAAAAAAAATGGCGTCTGAGCTCATCTATCTGCTCATACTCTATGTTATCTAAGCCCATGATTTTTTAAAACTAAAACTAATGACAGCCTTAAAGAATTAGATTATTTTCAGCATGTTATGGGTATTATCACGTTTTATGTTCAGAGTATCTTTCCAAGTTAATGAAATGTTGTGTGTTGCCTATTTCTCCTTTTTAAGCAACAAAATTAACATGTACCTTAAGTGAAGATTGATTTCTTACAAATTTAAGTGTCCTTGCTCCAGTTTGGTGATTCAAGTATGAAAAGTCTTTGAATATGTGTGGAAGTGGCTTCAGTGCAACAGTGGAAAAGCAACCTGTGTCTACAGTGGTCTCCAGAATAGTGAAAGAGAACGTCAGTGGTAGGCTCTGTTTGAGTAGGACTCTCGTCAAGGGCATCAAGTGCTTTTGAACTTTAAACCTGGAATACACAAACCTCTGATAGTGATCTCTTACAACTATAAAGCATATTGGCCCAGGGGTTTTATTTCCTGGCAACACAGAGAAGCAATGGTATCATCAGCATACAGTGAGTTTATCTAAGGGTTCTTTGCACCTTGTCATGAAACTGTTCAGTTAAGTGATAGTGAATTCTGCAGAGCTGATTTGCAGTTGTGTAAAATCGGTACAGAGTTCTGTAAGAAAGTTTCACTTCTGTCTGTTTTCTTTGAAAGACTGATTTTACTGTTGGGATTCATAGTCACATGGTGGCATGGTGGCATTGTATTTTCTCTTCCCCATTTGTAGTTTGAATGGACACAGATCCAGAAGTTATGTATCACCTGCTTAAAATGCATGCCATCTGTGGCCAAGTTGAGAAATGCTTGTAGCCCATAATCACATGCCAGGTTTGCCATTTCTGTACTTCTTTTTGGAGTTCCAAGCCGTTGCAGAGTGTTGGTGAAGTTTTATAATGTTGTTGAAGGCTGCAGATAACTATCTGTCCACATGGCTGCAGTAGTTAAGGTGTTTGGGACTAATAGTGCTGGTTGCGTGTGAGGACTCCAGTGTGCTGAAAGACTCGGCAGATAAGATGGGCCAACCATAGTCCCCGGATTGTAGCTTGGCCTGCCACTAGGCACAGACTGTTGTCCAGTTCAAGTTCTTGACCTTAACTACGTTGTCCTGGCTAGATGAAGTGAATGTGAGGTCTGGGTCCATGCTTGCCAGTATCTGCTGGAGAGTTCCCATCATTGTACATGCCTTGCAGTGGTCCCCTTGGTGAAATTTAAGCATTCATGTTGTTCAAATTCTTGCCAAACATTCCTTCCATCCCCTTATG
>NW_015218564.1:0-1320 GCF_001447785.1 Gekko japonicus | reverse complement strand
GGAGTGTAACCCCATCCAAGACAGGGGAGGTCTCAAGTTCCTGGCCTGTCTTGCTACTAACCCAGAGCATCCCTGTCTTGTCACGATTAAGTTTTGTCTTGTTCATTCTCATCCAGCCCACTATTGATTCTAAGGTTTAGAACATGAACAGCTTCCTCAAAATTAGGTGGAAGAGAAAAGTAGAGTTTAGTATCAAGCACATATTGGTGACACTAGAGCCCAAAACTCCTGATGACCTCTCCAGGTGGCTTCATGTAGGAATAAATAGCATGATGGATAAGATTGAACCCTGAGGAACACTTCAGGCCAACATCCATGGGGCAGAGCATGAGTCTTCCAGCACCCCCTTCGGGACTGGCTTCCTAGATAGGACAACCTTAACATAATGCCCCTTAGTTTCAAGGAATGATTGAAACATAAATATTTGTGCTGTCAGATGTTGGGGTCACAAATATAAATAATTGGTCTTGGTAATAAATACATGACCTGTTGTGTTATAAAATTTCACCCCAAGATTTTTCCCCCTGGTGTTGTATGAGGGTAATAAACTGAATGGTGATTTCTTGCTTGCATTGGATCATGAGGTACTTCCCCTGAAAGATCAGGTCTGCAGCTCAGGAGTACTTCCTGGTCCAACTTTATGACCTCCATGACATGCAGTTGCTTTTGGCATCTTCAGTTGGGATGCCATCTGCACCTGTTTCATAAGAGAAATGATAGTGGCACAGTTATTCACATTCTGGTCACCTCTAGATTAGATTACCATAACACCATCTGTGCAGTGCTGCCCTTGAACACTTTTTGTAAACGACAACTGCTTCACAGTTGCTACTTCTGCTAATTGGTTAATGATGCCTATCACTTGGTGGTGCAGTAAGTATAGCCAACAGTTTTTGAAAAATAAATTTTATGCTACAAGTTTAGTGTCTCCAAGAGATTGAAACAAAGCATCTGTCATATATGTGTCCAAGAACTAGAACTGTCCAAACAGAAAAAGGCATTCTATATGTTTTTCATGTATTCTTCATGATTACCAGGATGAATAATCAATAAGCATTCTTAAATCCAGACCCTTATCATTTTGGTGTTGGTGTAGAGAATCGTTTCTGGTTTGTTGTTTAACAAAGTTTGTTATGCTGAAACGTAGCGCTAGTCTTATATCATGGTGGAAATTCTGTATCCATGTTCCATCAGTGTGCATTTGCCAGGACATCGTATGTTTGGGCAGAAGCAGGGAATGGAGAACACAAGCAGCTGGTAGCAGACTGGAAGCTCTATCTTTGCTTGACTGCTATAAAACTCTCAGTTTTAACTATCCCT
>NW_015218563.1:0-1320 GCF_001447785.1 Gekko japonicus | reverse complement strand
TGTCATTCGCCAAGTCCTCTTTCCATCCAGCCTTTCTGTTATAGAAGGAACAGTGAGGAAGTGGCAAAACTGATAAAAGGCACTTTTTTGTCAGCTGTTCTTGGGCCCTTAGGATGGTAAACCTCCCCAATGAGCAAGAGACCGACCATCTTGTTTTGCTGAAACCTTTCCTCCCACAATGTAAACCTGTCCCTTTTGTGAGGCAAGGGAAATCAAAGGATAAAAGGGGAAGAAGATTAGCCTTTGACAGTAGCTATTGACTACAAAGGGTCTAAACAAGGCATTGAAGGTGTTGAATGGAAATGATGCAGAATAGCATTTACATTTAAGATATTGCTGAATAAAGAAACAAGAAAGGGTGCTGGATTACTGATCGTTGAGCTGTGTTTGGGGCATTGCTGGCCGTATGCATCTCAATTCTTTCTGCATTTCAAAGACTTCATGGTTATTCAGTTTGTTAGCAAGGCAGAGATCAAAGGGATCTTAGCTGAAACACTCATTTGTTTTAATTAAAATAACCACTCCTATCTCTTACAGGCTGATCTTTACAGCATGTGTACCAGGTAAAGGAATAGTCTGTAAGCTTAAAATATGAGCGAGGAACCACCCTGTGTTTGGTCTCCAATAGACCGTCCAGTTCATGGTAGAATGGCCCTGAATTTTAAACAGAAAATCTATTTCTTTGCTAGATCTCATTGGTGATCAAAGGCAGAGGGGCCAAGTCTGCTGGCCTTTAGCCAAAGAGACTGGCACAATTTGCTTATATGCTAACAGAAGAGAAATCAGGTTAAACAATGAAGGCCTTGTGATAGAGGTGTCTGTATTCAGTATGAGATTGCAGTCATTAATTTGTTATTATAAAAAAGGTGCCTGCCATCGCACCTCCTAAAAGGATTTCCAGATGAGACTCAAGATACTGGTTTTGGCTCCAAATCTCAGTCTGAGGTTCTCTTGGCTTAGAGGAGTCCAGTTGTTGAGTTCTTGCTTCTTAGGGCTCAAGCAGATGAGATGAAGATCTTGGGTCATACAGTGCAAATTGCAGGCTTATGCACCTTCAGTTTGCCTTGTGGTCATGCAGGAAAGGGTGACGGAATTTAACCATTTAACTTCAGTTTGGTTTTGAAACCAGGCCCACAAGGCTAAAGGAGAAACCAGAGTGTCCTTTAAAAGTGCATTTTTCTTTTTAAAACGGTGATAACTAAGTTAGGAATCCAGTTTCCAACAGTAAAACCAAGTGGCAGTTGAGAAGTTAACTCCCTCCCATCCTTGAATGGCCCCAAGAGAGAGACCCATTCCCCACAAGCAACTGTGCCACCCTCG
>NW_015218562.1:0-1320 GCF_001447785.1 Gekko japonicus | reverse complement strand
GGGGGGGGGATAAGTTCCTTCACACCTGATATTCTAAGGTCAGGGGAATCCAGACACTGCAGATTACAAACCATAACATGTAGTTTGACCATCAAGTCCACTCTATCCTAAAGACAGTATAGTAATATCAGTCAGTCTACAGTGTCAAACGTGGCAGAAAGACCCAACAAATCAAAAGGGTTGTGTTCCCCTTGGTATTTGGAGATTGTCCACCAATAGGATCCGAGCAACAGTGGTCTCTAAGCCAGGCTTTAAGTCTGAAATGGAGTTGAAACGGGTGAAGCACAGACAACCCATCCAGGAAAAGTTGCTCCACTGACACACTTTCAATTAATTTGCCCAAGAATGGTAATGTTGACACAGCTTGATTATTGGCAATGAAATCCCCGTTAAGGCAAATGATTGCTTCTTTAAAGGTCTTTGGAAACTTACCCCTTTATCACAAGGAGTCAATAAAGTAAAACAATGAACCCCTCACATTGTCTCTACAAGTTCTAATTCATCAACTAGAAAATGGTTGGGACACTTCTTACAATTCCTGCCAGGTACTAGAGCAGCAAGCTAGGAATGCATGCCTGAACAAGCAGGGCCAGATGATTTCATCCTCTTCCTCCTGGGTTACAGAAAATGGAGGGAACGAGGCACTCCTCCCTCCCGCTAAACACACACTTATGCACACCGAGAGAGGGACTGCCATTTGGCGCTTTGAAGTTTCACTGCTTCCCATACAAACAAGGCACATGCAGAATTATACCATTCCTTGGTGGAGAGCTGTTCCAGTTATTCCTGGCAATGCCGGGACTCCCTTTCTCCATTCTTGGGCTGGCGGACACGTGGCACTGGGCTGCAGGAAGGTTTTGTCCCGTGGAAGGATAGGCACTGTGGTCAGGCAGTGGGCTGCTGGGTTAGAAAAAATGTACATAAATGTACATGCAGTAAGAAAGACCATGGCCTACCAAATGGAGTGTTGGGAACAGAACTGGAAGACCACTGAATCCAAGGGTTCACCACTACCCTGTAACACCCAGCACATTTCTCTACCATTCTGAGCTCCTGCATTTCTTTTAGACTTCCTCTGCATTCTGGGACCTCCCAACCTAACGTCAATCATCTGTTTGGTAGGTGAGAGTCTCCCATATGGCAGTGGGTTTCCTGCTGGTGTTTTCAAGAAACTCGGGATTCAGAGCAAAGAAATATCAAGGTATCTAACGGCAAACTGGTTGGCCCTCATGAGGATGATGAAAGCGGCAAATCTTGGCCATTTGCCAACATATTGGGGGGGGGGAGACTCCCATATTTGGGGTGGGGAGACTCCCATAT
>NW_015218561.1:0-1321 GCF_001447785.1 Gekko japonicus | reverse complement strand
CCTTGAGTAATGAGGTTGTCAGGTACAGGAAGGAGGAAGGATGTGCATGCAGGATGTGGGAAAGTAGTGAAGAACCAAGGGTGGGAAGCCATGGCACCTCTCTATTTCTTTATGTAGCATGCAGTGATTGTTTTCTGCCTTACCTAAGCAATTTATCATTGTTGGTGCCCCACTACTATCCCACGGGCTAGGGTGAGTTTGTACAGCTAAAGTTTAATATAGTTAATGTTGCAGTATAGCATGGAACGTCAACAGCATGTGATGCTACAGTCAGAATCAATAATCCAGCAATGTCCATGGGCTAATGTAATGATCAGTGTACCCTTGTTTAATTAGAATTAGTGTTTGAAAGAACCTCTGATTCTGATTCTAAATTTCCAAAGGACAGAAATAATGTTTGAAAAGGCACTTTCTTTTTCTGTTCATTGGGAAAGTAAACACCTAATTTTTCATTCACTGACCTCATAGTTATGCTTTGTTCTCGTTTTTTCTTAAAATCCTTGTTTTTCCCAGACTTCCTCAGCTGTTCTTCTGCCCTTCTCATTCAGGAAACAGGGTTGCTAGAATTAGAGAAAACTGGAGTGCCTGTT
This sequence comes from Gekko japonicus, assembly GCF_001447785.1. Taxonomy (NCBI): domain Eukaryota; kingdom Metazoa; phylum Chordata; class Lepidosauria; order Squamata; family Gekkonidae; genus Gekko; species Gekko japonicus. The sequence continues at coordinate 731 of NW_015218561.1, read as the reverse complement.
TTATATAATACTCTTGTTTCCACATCTTGCTTTCTTTCCAGGCATTTGAAGTTTAAGCCAGCTGTCAGTTATGTGAGCAGTTTCCGCAATGGGTGAGTATTTTTCATGATGGCTTTTATAGCCGTTGTCAAGACCCGAGTCCCACCTGCATTATGCCTTTGCTCCGGCTTTAGCATCAGTCTTTCACCAGTGGCTTCCTCATCCTTGCTGTAGCAATGCTTGCGGCAGTTGCCTTGCCGGTGGGGGCAAGGGGGGAGGGTAGTTTCCCACCTGACCTACTTGTACCACGTTGGGTCTTTTAGTCTTCATCTGGCCATGCAGGCTTTTGCAAATGTTATGCTGGCCATATGCAACAGTAAAGGGGGCAGGCAGGATGCTTTCCTGGCAAGTGAGGAGTCATCCTCTCACCTCCGCTTATCAGGCTTTCAGTTTAATGGCACAAGTCTTTGTACTGCTGCTGCAAAGCTACTCCATTGAATCCATTTACAAACAAGGGACAGGGATTACTTTTATTGCCTGGCTTGTTTTTACTTACCTTTCTAGAGAATGTACATTGCATTTTGGAAAGTGAAAGCTGCTCACTCAGTCTGTGTCGGTAGATGTTATACTGCAGCTTACTTGAATACTTGATAGTTTGATTGGTTTGTCAAGTTTATCTTCATTGCCACATGAAGAAATTAATAAGTATGGGGAGGGAGCTCCTGTGTTGCCTCCTTTTCCACACAGCTGTT
>NW_015218560.1:0-1321 GCF_001447785.1 Gekko japonicus | reverse complement strand
AATACTGACCTTGATGGTCTGATTCAGCTATCAGGCAGCCTCCTGTGCCCATTTCTCTGCAGCGGCACAGAGATCGATGCAGCCCGCCTGGAAGCTGTGCTCCCCGGTGCCGCCTTGGCAACAAGGCAGCACTGGCAGAAGGTGACATCTGGCTTGCAGAAGGATTTCCGTTAGGCACAGAGAGCCCTGGAGACAAGGCAGGGAGCCAGGTGCTCCGTTCGGATTCGGTAGTTGAGGCCCTGTCTGCCTACTGCTCTCCAAACGGTTGGCTTAGGAACCCTGTCTTCTGGCTGTGAGTCGCCCTGGAGCGCACCCAATCCCGCATCGCCCGGCTGGGACAATAGCTGTAATCAGGCACAGAGACAAGAGACCACCTGCCCGCCTGTAATCCACAGAGGGGCTTGAAGGACGCTTGGAAGGGGATTGGGCTGGCTCAGCTCTTCCCCCGTGGGACGAGCCGGCCTCCCTGCTCTGCCACCACCCCAGCTCATCTTGCCTGGTGGCTTGGCCGGGAGTCAATAGGTTCCAATGCCACCGCTCTGTTGCCGTGGAGACAGCTTCCTCTTGGGATACCGATGATGTCACCGGGAATGCAGTCGGAGAGGACGCCTGGGCCGTGGAAACCATTTTCTAGGGGAAATCGGCAAATGGGGTTACGGGTTCGCCCCGCGCCAGGATTCGCCGGCTTCCTCACGGGAACGAACGCGAGATCGATTCCACGAGAAATACAGAACCCGAATAGTTTGTATTGATTGGCAGTCCTGATTCGAATTTTTAAGTTGTAACATTCTTTAATCTGTTTTATTTATTTATTTTAATCTGTTTTATAACGGTGGTTTGACTCACGTCGTTTGGATGGGGCTTTTAAAAGAATTGCTTTATTTATATGGTAAGCCTCCTTCAGTTCCGCCAGGGAGAAAGGCGGCTGATAAACGCTTGAAATTAATCCATACATTAAATATGCTCTCACGTAGACGGTGACTCTCAGAGAGAGAGGGGGGGGATTCGCGAAATCAGGGCAGAGTCTCCGTGGATTAATATACTTTTTAGCACCGGCAACGGTTTGCGCTCTGTTAGAACTAATAAGAATGCCAGAACGAGACGTAAACCCTTCCTCGTCCAGAAACAGACTGTAATTTGTTTCACTGTTGAGTTATTCCACCCCTCGCACCCCCCTCAGCTCCTATTTGTCAACATGCGTGTGTGTTCTACATAGCGATACCATAAATTAGATCGATTCCTTTACTACGTTCCGACGTTGCGGTGTGGTTTAAAGATCTTCTCGAGAGCTGTAAAGTATAATGTGGAGAAAATATAGAGA
>NW_015218559.1:0-1322 GCF_001447785.1 Gekko japonicus | reverse complement strand
CCACAACGAGCCTTTTTCCTAGTTAAAGACATAAAGCACTAACAATGCTGTCCTCCTGAGCAGAGTTGTACTTTTCTGGGGTTGCACTGTTGTACCTACCCGCATGATTACTAATCTGCAAGTTTCCACAACATCACCTATTAAGGATGCAGCACACAAAAAATGCCAACTTTCCTAGAGTGAGATCCCAGTTATGTTTAAGCCTCTGTCTGGCTATGTTTAAACCTTTCACAACTTAATGTATCTCTTTCAAGAGCCAAGAAATGTCCACTTATCATTGTTAGAGTAATGTTCCCATGCTTCCCAGCTGGACCTTTCCAAGAGTGTAAACTACATAGTGAAGCAGTAGGCAGGGTGTTGATGGTGTTTATAAATGGAGCGGCATAAGACTGTTCTCTGTAGGAGGAGGGAGAGTGGTGGAGGGCTTAGACCTCAGAGCATCGGTCAGTGACAGCTTGGTGACAGCAGGATTACTCAGATGATGGAGGGGCTTTGTGTTACAAAGTAAGACAGCCTAATGGTGAGAAAAGGAACAAAATGACAGACTCAGAACATCACTAAGCTGCAAAATAATTACTGTCTATGGAACACTTGTGAGAGGAGGCCTGCTTTCCAAGCTGCCTCTCCTTCATTGCCACTTTCACAAGAGCTCTGTCAGCCAAGCCATGATTATTCCCATTTCACAGATGAGGAGTAGAGGGTGCTGAGCACTAGTGACCTGTCCAGGAACTTAAACCTGTGTCTCCTGTCATTCCATGCGATTCCATGCTGAACGCAGAGACCTTCTTGAGGTAAATCCAAGTCGGCGCTGAACTATCGGCAGTGAAGTGTCTACAATAAAGCAGTAGATTCTGCTGGAAGAATCTACTTTTGCTTTGGAGCAAAAAAATCAATATACGTGTCCTGTGGCACCTTAAAGAGTTACAAATGTATTGTGGCATGAGTTTCATAAGCAAGCACCTAGCTCATTTCACATAGACTACGACAGCTGCTAACCTATTGTGAAGGTTAAGTGTAAATATACCCCAGAGCCCTAAAGAATAGATTGCACCTGTCGGTGAGGGACATTCAAGGGACTGGATCTTCTTTTTGTAGACTGACAGTTCTTTAAATTCAAACTGAATAGAGCAGTGTGTGGGAGGAACTGCAGCCCAGTGGTAGATGACTTGCTCTGCATGCAGAGGGTCCCAGGGTCTGTCTGCGGTTTCTCTTCATAAAGGGTCTTGTGTCCCCCTCAAAAGGCACTGGTGTTGCGGTATAGCAGGAAAAGGGGCATAGCAGACCTTTGAATTGTTTCCAGTTGTGGCAGAAGACATTGGCTG
>NW_015218558.1:0-1322 GCF_001447785.1 Gekko japonicus | reverse complement strand
CCCCTTCTCTGTCTCTCCGAGTAGATACGCTTCAGCCTTAATGGGCCAAAGCTTTTTTGTTTCCTTTCTAGGGTTACTCCGTGATCCAGGAATAAAGAAATCTAATTTATTTGTCACAGTCCTACTTCTGTTTCAGAACACATAGTGGACGTGCCTTAATTGCATATAAGGGATGACCAACTGGGCACAGCTTTAGCAACTTTGCTACCTGGGCATAAAGGGAAGTGGGAAACTGAGGCGTGAGGAAGAGACTCAGGTCTTCAGAGGGTCGTGGCACAAGTCCACTGACTTGATCGAGGCTGGGCTGGTGGAGTCACTTGGAGGACTGACCCACAATTTCTCCAGATTTCTCATCCAGATCTCCTCCCTTGGCGGCTCTTATTTTCGGTTTTGAAACGGTCTTAATGGTCAACAGGGTCCTCACATTGGATGTGTTCTTAGCAACGGCATGTTGCCGTGGCATCCGTGCGCAGCTGAGGCTTACCTTGGGCAACACAGCTTCGGTTAGTACCTCAGAGCACGTGGCTAAGGAATTGTGTTTCGGAGGTGGCAGGATACATGTGGCGTTACCCCAACTGGCGGTTCCAGTGTAGTCTCTCCCCCCCCCCGTCAGAACGAGTCGATCAGCAAAAAGGATGGCGCCCTGAACCACTTATGTGACAGTGTGCGGCGCTTGACTCGGCAGGGAAACGGTAAACAGTCTTGGTTTCCCGCTAAATGCTTGTAAAAGTAATCGGTCTTATTTTTTGCTAACGATTTTGATTCTGCTGCACTGTAAAACTTGACTCTATGTAATCCAAGTCCGGTGAACGGCCTCAACGGGACGCTGCTTGTGACGCTTTGCTTAACGCTGCTGACTTCGAGTATCTCTGATAACATGTTTGCAAAGTATATGCCTGCCTGATTCTCTCTGGAACGTCCGTAAAGCTTCAGTGAACTATTGACTTTGTATGGTAAAATATTATTGAGGGTTTAACTTAACATCCTGCATTATAGAAAAACTTGAGCTATGTTTGTCTTTGGAATTACAACTGTACAAAGTAGAGGTTGCAATTAAATTTTTCTTTTCTTTTTCCATACCAGTCTGTTTTGCGAAATGATTCTCTCATTTCTTAACGCTCCCCGGAGTCTGTACGTATTCCACGTTTTTATTTCACTATATCCAAGAATGACACTTTCTCCCGAGATCCAAAGTGTGTTTGGAGACAAAACTGCGAAGGGATATTTGGGTTACAGGCTCAGAAGGTTTGGAGCACAAACGTTAAGGCCTTCTGGGGCAATAAGCAAGGGTGATATCCAATGCTCCCTCTAAGCTGTAGAGT
>NW_015218557.1:0-1322 GCF_001447785.1 Gekko japonicus | reverse complement strand
GATGGGGGAGATTTTGGCGTTTGCAGATTCATTCCCCCCCCCCTGTGGGAAACTTCTAATTGGGGAGGGTGCATATTCCAGTGTTGTCATACCACAGTGGCAAGTAATGAAGTGTGAGGCAGTGGAACCCGAACACTCTTAGTTAATGCATGGGAAAGAAGGGTGTGTGTGTCACAGAACCCTGAACCAAAACCAGTAATTTATGACTCCGTAAAAGTTTATCAGTTTAAATTCTTTCCCAAGAACAAATTTGATGATCAAAAGTGCAATCCTAAGCAAAATTACACTTCTCTAAGCTTCCATAGGCTTAGAAGGGTGTATAGAAGTTAAAGGAAGTTGGAGCTGCTAGTGTTTCAGCCCACTTCCTTTTGTTTCTTCAGTGACAGTTCAGTTAAGTTCTATTTATCTGTCCTAAGCAAGGTTGATGTTATTTGACAGACTGTAAATTTATCTGCATTCAACCAAGGAAAAGAATGAGGGTTGTGTGTCAACTAGCTTGAGTTGCTTCATCTCCCCCCTCCATGTTAAATTTTTCATATAGGTAAGATGTCTCTTGGATTTCGCCCCCCCCCTTTCCCCCCCTTTTTTAGGTCATTTCAAAAGTTCATCAGATAGAAACCCTCCACTGAGCCCACAATCCTCTATAGACAGCGAATTAAGTGCTTCAGAAATGGATGAAGACTCGATTGGGTCAAATTACAAGTTAAATGACTTGACAGATGTGCAGATTTTAGCACGGATGCAAGAGGAAAGTAAGTATTTTCACAGAAAAGAGTTGATCCCCCCCCCCTCCCCCGGCTCTAGTCTTAATGATTTCACTTAAAGAACTTCTTGGTAAATTGCAGAAATTTAACTTGGAAAGTATCCATGTTCTTTAAAAGAAAAGTGGTACATGTAATACTTGTAGACACCTCAAATACTGTGTAGATAGAATTAAACCTTTCAACAACTCTTAATTTCTCTGTTTCCTTCAAGAAATCAGTATTGGACATTAGGGACGTGATTTAATCCCGTGCCTACTAATTTACGGAATGCATTGCTTTGTTCTCTGCACTCAGCAATTTGTAGTACCTGATAATATCCTAGTGTGCTCTTTGGGGGGGGAGTGGGGGGGCTACAGCTTCAGCAGAAGAGATTTGCACAGTAAGAAGAGTCACATAGACCTGAGTGCATACAGTCCCTGGGCATTATAATATTAATTTATTTATCTCAACAGAGGCTGCCTTTGGGTAGAGACTTGCATAGCCTTACATCTTATTGGTAGACTGATGTCATGGGATCAGTGACATTAGGGGATATGCCTTACTTGGGACCAGTGTTCC
>NW_015218556.1:0-1322 GCF_001447785.1 Gekko japonicus | reverse complement strand
TCCACCCCCAAATCTCTAGGAATTTCCTATCTTGGAGCTTGAAACCCTAGTTACACTAGTCTCCTCGTGAACCTACCATTCTGCTGGCGTATTGTTCTTTCACCTGAGTATTGACCCATCCTAGACAATTCGCTTTGCATTGGGTGTGCCTTCCAATGCATCTCCATCCCCCCCACTTTACGTTGGGCTCTGTTCCAGTGATTAGGCCCCAATTCCTGGTGCAGTTTCTTCCCATTTGCATTGGTGTCAATCCTCTTATACTTCATGCAAGGAAGGGCTATTCCATGCTGTCTTCCAGAGAATAAGGAGATCTGTGCATGCACTGAGTTTCTTTTGGTGAGGAGAAAAGATATGTTTCTGAATTCTGAAACCTTCACCAGCCTTTCTGCAAACTACATGTCAAGGTACATTAAGGTGACTAGAGAGAAGCACTAGGATGCTGTGAGAGCGCTTGAGTAAGTAAAGGTTCCTGTGAGAGTCTGGAAATACTTCCTTTCACTTTTGTTTTTTATAAAAGAAAGTAATTCTACTGTGTCTTTGCATCAGAAGTGATTAATTCCATCACATTTGATGTACAGTTGTGTCACAATTACCTGCCCTTGAAGGAGCCCACCCATTGCATCCCTTCATGAAACACTATTGTGAGCATGCCGCCTTCCAGCTTTTTGGGGGGGGGAGGGATAAGAGCGAAGTGTGGCTCTCGTGTTAATTCAGAAAAATAATGTTCTTCAAATTTCAGATGTCTGAGAAACACTGATCCCTGTTCCTTGAAGGCTGTTCCTTTCGAATCTTCCAGATTTAACAGTGAATTACCAGAGGAGAAATAGATGGGAGGAACACTTCCACTGCACACCTGGGAATTTGCATAGCAATCATCTTCACAGTCTGCATTGCACTAAAATGGTGTTGCTTTGTGTTCTCACAAGCCTCCCAGCTTTCCCTCCTCTTTCCTGCCTAAAATCAAATTGTAGTCTGGGGATACTGCAGTTCTTTAGAAGTTTACCTGGGTACCTTAATGAGAAGATCAGTAACGGCTGGCAGTCTTTCCGAAAATACAGCTTGCCCACCATTACCAATGGGCTGTTGCAAGAGATTTTTTGGATGTGTCCTCTCTATTCACTTAGGGTGGTGGTGAAGCTCAAGAGGCCATGCATGGCCATGGCCAGAGGTTATGTGTGAGATTCATCTGCAATAGACTGAAGTTCTCTGGAAGATATTGAAAGGGTTGTTGGCAGAAGTGACCGAAGTGGAAGGGTAGAGCATTGGAAAAACCACTGGGCATAAGTAAATTGTGGTTACTGGCAATGTTCCCTCTAAGCTGT
>NW_015218555.1:0-1322 GCF_001447785.1 Gekko japonicus | reverse complement strand
ACCTCTGCTCCATATGCTTATCTAGACAGACTGGAATAATGCCGCATAAGACTGCACTCTTAATTCATCTGCTCAAATTAACTAACTGGTCAAGGAAGCAAATGCATTGCTCTAACAATGGGGGGAGCTTGGGGAGCCTGGGGGAAATCCTTTATCACTCCACAGCCATGAAAAAAACCCATACATGCCAAGCAAATTCTAAGGTGCATCTCCAACAGTTCCAAGTAAGGTAGCAGGCAATCCATTCCAAAACTTGAATTTGTTTATGGCTTCTTAAGCTGAAATCGCTTCCTGGCCCTCAAGCACCAAGTTTGTTGTCCCTTTCCCTCGAAAACGTCAGCTCTTCGGAAATTGTATTGTTCCTGAACAGGCAAAGAACAAACACGGAACAGGGAAACTGGTGGGTGGGAATGGCTGGGATCAATTTCAACATCCGAACACTCGGCCATGAATCAGATGCACAGAGACCTGATGTGGGCAGTCTGCATAACCCATGCACCTTCACATCTGTGCATTTGAACATTAAACGGCTGGGAGACACTTGATGTTAGGAAACGGTGTCAGAAGAGAAGCTGCACTGGCTGTTCGCCACAACAGGGAAAAGACATGACAACAACACTATCCCTACCTGGGTTAAAAGTTTTGATCAGAACTTTATTTGAATTATATGTGGGGATTCAAACAGATCCCCAGTGTCATGTGCAGTTTGGCTCAAACATAAATGGTTCTGGCCACGCTCACTTCTAAAGATCTCTTCCCATCTTCTGTGGCGCTTCCCACAAGACTTCAGAATTCTTCATTTGGAATCATTTGGAAAGGGACAATAATGCATCTCGTGCGTGGCAAGGGAGTCCATGGGCCCCCTCGCCCCCAGCCCTCCCCGTTCAGATACCCCTGCATTCAGTCCTGGCTGAAAGTATCCTTTTCCCAGAAAGACAAGTCAGGTCCAATTTGAGAAGTCAAGGCAGATGCACAAAAAACAACCACCAAACAAACCAGACATGCAGTTTGGAATTAGAGTTACACATTTCTTCTCACATACAAGCTTATATGCCTTGACCTTCCCTGGCTTCCTTTAAATGTGTTCCTGCATCGTCTAAAAGTGAATGTGAGAAGACATATGCAGAAATGAGTTTCCAGGTAGTTTTGTTAAAAGTCAACTTTAAAAATGCAGGAATCGCCCACCATAACCAGTGTCAGAAACTATCAGACTATAAGTGTCACAGAGTCAAAGAAAATTATCAAGGGATCTGAGAAATTTCGATTGTGAACCCTCATGGTCAGAGTATTGTGTCTTTCTAAATTTGCAAAGAGAAAGGGGT
>NW_015218554.1:0-1323 GCF_001447785.1 Gekko japonicus | reverse complement strand
AAAAAAAATTGCATGCAAATTTGAAGCAGAATGTTGCTTCCTTCCCCAAATGCATTTCAGGTGGTCCATTTAATAACCGACTGTAAGGCTAAAAACGTGCACGAAGCTAGGTTGCTGAACTGTGAGTTCGACACGCTTTAAGCAAGCTGCCCATCTCAGGTTCTGATCCATGCGCCTTTGTCCATTAGGTTTCTCAGCATAAAAGACTGGAATCTTCACCTTGTGACTGGACTCCTCTGTTTGCTTTTCATCGCTGTGTAATCTGGGAAGATCTCCAGGTTGCTTCCCAGTTCGGGGAATCTGGATGTTCCAGGTGAGCAGTTCGCTACTGCCACCTTGTGGCTTTAGCAACCTCTACACCTGAAATACCGAGGGAAGAAATGGCTTCCCATTAGCTGGCATCGCTGCATGGCAGATGGCCGGTGTTCTCATAGCTCTGCTTTGTCACATGCTGGAGGTGCAATTTAGTAAAACCAACACAGCTAGATCTGGAGTCTTGGGAGCAGAGGGCGACATCACCTTTATCATCCTAGAGATCCAGGCATTTGGTAGGACAGCCTTCCACCCATGACATGTGTGACATGTTCTCCCCCAAGATATGGTGTTAGGAAAAGGGCTTGCTGTGATCTACGGCTCACCAGAGCACGTGCTTAGTGAAAATGCTCAGCCTTGGGACACAGAAATAGACCAGATGTAACAATGAGGAAGCAGTACAAAGTTTGTTTGTACTGAGATCGTTTGTACAAATTTAGTTTCTTTTTCTGCTGAGGATCCACAGTCAGTGTCTGCACACGTAGCAAAAGGGTTTCCCCAGGCAGAGGGTATGAGTTTCAGGTCAGCTTGAGCCCCGGCACCTCCTTTTTTGGGGGAAAATGGACCCTGGTTAGGAAATGCTTGTAATGGTGCATTGCACTAAATGGTTAAAATTGGGGCACATCGACTCTGGCTTTCATTAGCTTCAATGTTTTGGAAGAAAAAAGCCAGGATTTTAAGGAAAATGAGTTGTTCATGAAAACACTTAGCAGCTGTACTTTAAGTCTGATGGATTTTTCATCAGAAGATGCTGAATAACTCGTGATTGACAGCTAGCCACTGCCCACCTGCCATGAATGGTGGTGAATTGGGGAGAAGGCGTGTGAGTGAGTGAACCTCCCACTAACTCCATAGGGGTCTTTCAAGCGTTTGACAAGTCACAGTACACGGCTCATCTGCAGAGTTCAAGCCAGCCATTCACAAGTTGTACCGGCCTGTCTTACAGGGAACTAGCTCTATTGGTCTCATTTTGATCCTGATCTTGGGGAAGGGCCGTGGCTCAGTGGCAGA
>NW_015218553.1:0-1323 GCF_001447785.1 Gekko japonicus | reverse complement strand
ATTGAGCCTGGAAGCAAATTGGAAGCCAGGGTAAATGGAACATGACTGGAGTGGTATGGTCACTCAGGCTGCCCAGTATACAGGGTAATAGCGTTAACCATGTTAATGTTGCATAACCTCCTCTTGCTGAAGAATAGTAAGGCAAAAAGCCCTGCTACTTAAATTCACGACAGTGGCAGATGTCTTCTTTCTATGAATGGTATCTTGAACAATGCACAACTATTTCTGTTCAGAAAGTGTATGTGTTTGGAAGGCTTTTTTTGTTATTGCTGTGAGAGGTTTATGTGACAGTTGATTTATAACTGTTATAAATACTATTAGTAGTTGGTAAATCCAGAGCAGTAACAGTTTTAGTTGGTTGCAGAAAAATTAAACAGAAGTAGGATCTTAAAGACTAATATAATTCATTCCAGCATGAGTTTTCATGAATCAGAGGTTGCTTGAACTGCTGTTTAATTTTATTTGTAGATGATATTTATCATAAGAGCAAACTCTGAAGACTTTCACTGCATATGCCAGATCACGCTTTAGATTTTGGGCTTTCCTTGCCTTAAGAACTTGGGTAATGTTTTAAATATTTAAAATATCAGAACTATTGACATTGAATGGTTGTAGGGAAGAAACTTGGGTTGTTTTTTTAAAAAATTCTATGTAAAGCATTGTCTTTTTCAGGCCCAAATTGCCTTTCTTCAAGGGGAAAGAAAGGGGCAAGAGAATCTGAAGAAGGATCTAGTGCGAAGAATAAAAATGTTGGAATATGCTCTTAAACAAGAAAGGTACCAAGCTTGATATCAGTGATTATTTGTGTTTTGAATTGTGATCACAGGAACTGCTTATCAAATTTAGAAAAGCAACATGCCCCTCAAATCCATATTCTGTCCACATCCCCTCTCCTCTAAGAGAAAGTAATGCCATAAATGGTCACAGTAGGTGTGTAAAAAGGCCACAGTTTACCACAGTTTACAGTATAGATATTAGTACACTAAACTGCATTTTAGTCTTTGACTATTCTTGAGCTCTTACCTTATATAGAGTGGAAGCAACCCCTTCCAGGTTGTTTTTAAAACTTCTGAAAAAGCACTGATAACAAATAAGAGAAATGAATGATAAATTTTGGGTATAGATGTAGTATCAAAGGACGCTTTCAATTTTGGTTTTACATGACTTCCCTGATCACTTAGTGAAAGTACCTTAATGTTCTAAATGGGCTGTAAAATTTTGAAGGAGCTATGTAAAAATGGAAATGAAAAGTTATTAGTAGGTCTTTTTAAAAAAACATGTAAGAATCTATCTGATTCACTGGTTGATAAAATGGAGTTGTCA
>NW_015218552.1:0-1323 GCF_001447785.1 Gekko japonicus | reverse complement strand
GTTTGCCACAGATAAGCACTGTTCCTTCATATACTTCTGAATGTACATTTGTATCTATATGACAATGTTCACCGGGACCAATTGAACAGGCTGGGTGTGTTTTTTAATGGCAGGGCACACAGATTATTATCCATGACAAGTTATGAATGGCTAGAGCCTGTAAGTATTTCATAGGTCATATTTGATTCATTTTAAAAGTATAAATGCTGTCTTTAGCCATGGCATAGTGGGTTTTTTAAAAATGCAGTGAATACATATGTAAATAAGTTATATGCATAATTTTAAGGAACAGATTTGATTTTATAAAGGCTTTTAAAGTTTAGCATAGAAAATTATTACAGATCATTTATGATAATTTTTTTCCTTTTCTCTCTTTTAGAGCACAAACTATCCTTTATGGTAAAAGGATCGCATGAAGGACCTCAGGAGTGTAATCTTGGCATTGATTTTTGCATCAGTTCTGCATGTCACTCAGCATTCCATTATGTGAAATACAAGCAACCGACACTGGATGTTAAACTACCAAAGAAGGATCTAGACTATGCCTTTGTATGTGGTTCAACAGTTTTCTTCACATTAACCATAAAACAATGCCAGTATCTTTACAGATATGTGGATGTGAGACTTATCAGTCTTTCTGGTAGAAAAACATACTTTTTTTCCCCCAGGGCCAATGTGCCTATAATAGAGAAGAAGGAACCCTGAAAGCACAGATCAATTCACTTCCTACAAAGAAGAAGATACTGCTAGCAGAGGTGAGAATATATGGCAATAATAAGCTGCCAATTTATATAATGCTTTCAAATGACCTCCTTTAGAATAGGCGAGATTGTTCTCCTGTAAGAAAGGAGGAATGCTGGAGGCAAAATTATCATTGATGTCGAAATGTCAAGGAAATGGTGCACAAGACTGTATGTAAAAAAAAAAAAAGTTCTATACCAGAATACCTCAATTTTTTTATTATGAGTTAAGTAATTCTCTATTTTGTCTGCTTTAGAGGAACAATAAAAATCTATGCAGGATGGACAAGTTATATATGTATTTTGACTCCAGTGGAGTTAACAAGATGCCATGTTCAAAATCTTTCTGTTGGGAGTCTGGATGAATTCCAGGCATAGGATCAGTGGCAAGAAGCAGAAACAGGGTCTAATCTAGGCTCAGAAATTCAAGTGAATTCTCCCAGGTACAAGGACCAGATCTGGGGCGCAAAGAAGCAGTCCAAACTGAAAGGGCAAGAAGCAAGAACTATAATCCAGGGCAGGAAGAGTCGAGCTCCAGGAAGTCATATTGTGTTTGGCAAGAAGAAGCACTGGGGTTTCTCTG
>NW_015218551.1:0-1323 GCF_001447785.1 Gekko japonicus | reverse complement strand
TGAGTAGGTGGGGGACATCATGCTCCACTGACTGAAATCCCTACAGCCACCGGAACATTCTAAAATTTAATTGTATCTCCCACTTTAACAATCATAGAGATAAAAATTTGGCTTCAGCTTTGTATCTAAGAAAATCCTTTCTTGGGAAGGAAAGCGCTTGATATGCCATCAAGACTTGACACAGAAATTCTTGCTGCTGCTGCTTGACTGAAATTAAGTCTGATCCAAGCTACTGAGTAGAACAAAGACCTGTATCTGTGTAACTGCTTAGGTCAGCACTTCTGAGTAGAAAAATGACCAAAATGGCTGGAATGATGTACTGTCACCAAGTCTGTGCTTTTGAATAGTAAAGGATGAACTAAAGCCAGAATGAGGCACAGTAGTTCAACCCAAGATTATGAATGGAGGAAAAGTGCAATAGCTTAGTTTGGACTCTCAGATAGTAAAAGTGTGCTACTGGACATACAAAGCACAGCAGGATGTAAAACTGCTAAACTATTAAAATAATTACACAGCCATTTTGCTGAAAAAATGTCCCACATATAAAAATCCAGTATCTGAGAAAGCAGAAATATTTGTAATAAATAAATGGGACATTTTTGCAACCCTGTTTCACTAGGTTTGGAAGGGATTCTCTGTAGAATGCACGTTAATAACAAATCAACAGGAAGTAAATCTGTCTGTATAAGTAAAAATTTTGTCTTCAAAGGCTTCTTTTTCAAAAAAGACTGGATACCTTTAAATCCACATATTAGGAGTTAATAAATAAAATTAGTAAAAACTTACAATATTAGTGAGAACTTACAACATTAGAACCTCTCCTATGGACTCCTGACAACTGTGGTTAAAACGAGCAGAAACAAGAAAGGAAAAACAGCAGTCATCCAGATACCACCTTAAGCGCAGCATCTGAACTCCTAGATTCCAACCACCACTTTTTATAATTCAAATATTAATGATGCCACTTTGTTACCAAAATAGAAGTAGGAAAGATGATAATGCTGTTAAGGAAATGTATGTTTGTTCGAAAAGTACATCAAATTATGATTAGCGTCTTTCTTTCTTTCTTTGTCTGGTAAAGATATTTAAAGAAATTGCAGTAACTAGTGGACTTTCTGTTTTGACCATACATTCTTAAAATGGAAACATACCAGGAAAGAATACTATATCTGTGTCTTATTATTTGAGGTTTATCTTTCCTAGGGACAGTAATAACCCTAGAAATTGTGTGGTTGGAGGGGGGGCAAGCAGGCCTGCTTATCTTGTGATCCACCGAGCACAGAGAGACCACCAGTTTTAGGGTTGCCAGTCCCCTGGTGGTGG
>NW_015218550.1:0-1323 GCF_001447785.1 Gekko japonicus | reverse complement strand
AGACGTGACAGGTTTTCTTCATTGGGACCCCTCCTTCTGTCCCCACTTTCAAGTAACAAAATTAACATTCAGGGGCACAAGGCTCCCAAACCAGGAATAGTGTCTCACTATAGTTACCTCTGTGCCAGGTTCTTGCTTGTGGGATGCAAGGAAGGGCTTCCTACCCACTGCCTTCTGAAGCAGTCTTGCAACAGTAAAGGCCTTGTGAACAGGCTGGGAGCATCCAGTGCCGCAGGCATAGTAGTGGCCAATCAGTATCTGGATGAGAATGCTGGAAGCGCCAAGTCAATTTGAGCTTTCTGAAAAATAACAACAAAGCAGGATTTTAAGTATAATGTTAAGACAGCTGTAGTGATCCCTTACCTCCACCCACAACCTGGGACTCAGAGAGGACCACTCAGTCACAGACATCAGACTGGGGCGGTAAAGGTCTCATCACTGGAACCACAGAATCCTTAACGAGCAGCTTCCCCAAGCAAGGCAAACTCTCACCTTGCTTGACACCATCTGCAACTCCCACACACTTCAGGCTACCCACCTGCAACAAGGAAATAGACAGAGAAGGGGACAGGAAATCAGTCATTCATCCTGAGCCAGAGGGAAGCAAGCCCACAGTTTGGCGCAGTTTCTCAGCTGTTCTAGCATTTTCATTGTTTTTGTGTAAAAACATCAAAGTGAGCTAGTTAATCTCATCATCAAAACTGCAACAGGTAATCCATTCGGTACTGTATGCCAGCAGCCGCAAAGCTTCTAAGGGCTAACGGAAGGTGCAGTCCTGCACTATCGAGGGCCTTCTCACTCTCTGGGCGCTCCAAATCATACAGGACGGGATTTGCAGTGCTCCAAGTGATACATGGGAAGTCCCAACGTTGAGAGAGATCCACTGTTATGCCTTTTCTCAAGTATGAGTGGGAACAAAAATCAATAAACCTGTTTATGCCACCTAGATTTCCCAGTCCTAGGAGGCACGAGAGGAAACCCTTCCTCAGGCCCCTCCAGCCCTCAGCGTGGACAGCACCATGTAAGCCTTCCCCCCCCCTTAGGAGGAAAACAAAAATCTCAAGAGGGGGAACATCCTGGAAGGACCTAATAAGAGGCACTCAGCGCTTGAGCTATGAAGCCACAGCTCAGGTCACCAACTCACCTTTCTCAAGTCTAAGAGCAGGTGAGAGAAAGGAAGGAGCTGGCCTTGAGGCTGTACAGTAAACTCCTAGAAAGAACAGGTGCTCTCCTGCACAGGGAGACTCTTCTTTCTTGGAAAATGACACTTATATGACACCGAAGGAGTCGTTCCTTCTACAGAATTGTACTTCTCTATGTAAT
>NW_015218549.1:0-1324 GCF_001447785.1 Gekko japonicus | reverse complement strand
ACCTTTTGTATTTTAAGATTCGGAAGTTGGCCATAAGCAGATCTAAGTCTGCTCAGTCCCTAGGTGGGACTGCTCAGGAACCCTTAGTACATCGTTGTCTTGAGAGCTAGGTTATAAATGTAAAAAATAATAGATGATACTGATCCTTTGGGACTGAAGTTGCTGTGAATTTAGCACAACTTGCCAGTATGCACATGGTTTTATGTCTCCCATAGTATCTGCTTAACTTATAAATTTATAAATAAATTCTTGCAAACCCATAATTTATAGTGTACTTTCCTCTAAAAAGGAAACAGAACTTTACACTGCTCAGATAAATCCAAGTAACAAACACATTTCTCTACAACTTGAAAACATTTTTACATATTTAGATGTCACACAAGTCTTTGTGTAATTTAAGTAGCAGACTTATGTGATCCAGTTAACAAGACTGCCAAAATAGGTGCAGCTGTCATTTATAGGCATAAATAGTGGTGAAATGGATTTTGTACCTCCATATAATTGGGTAAAAGATGATCGTATTTAAAAACAAATTGCAACAAGATGACCCATGGGTGGAGGGAGGGGTTAGATCCTCCAGGTGTTCTAACACTCAACCCCACCCCCCGATTCCCCATTTTACTTGATTCATTTAAGCAAATGGGTCTGCTGACAATATTTTTAGTTTGGCCTCGATATATTTGACATAAACCTCTTCAACCTTCTTGATTTAGCTTCCCCCTTGGAATGCATGGATCTTAATAACACCTGGAGTTGTTATGCTGATGGAGTTAAGATTATTTATGGGTAGAACTGAAGGTGGAGGAGATAGATGTGGTGTGCAAGTGAAGCAGTTCTGATCTTTGTCTGCATAGATCAATAAAGTCTTTCCTTGCTGAAGGCTAGACACAGGCCATGAAATAATACATATGACTCCAGGTACCTTCCTACCAAGCACAGTTCTATTTATAGGCAGATGTTCAGTGAATAATGGACTTTGCTGTTGGGCACGGCACACTAAATGGGGCAAGTGAAATATGGCAGAAGTCACCTGCAAAAATCTTTCTTTTCTACTTGCTGTAGGGAAGTCTGTATATTTGCTGCTTAAGAACTTGAGGCAGAATGAATGCATTGTTATGGAATTAAAAAGAACCTGGCCCCATCTTCTGAGAGGTAGCGTGAATGTGCTTTACTTTCTAGTTGGAGAAGGAGCAAAGACTTTTCTCCTGTTATAGAAAGCTGAGATGGTACCTGAAAAGTACTGGGTTCCATATATCAGGATGCTGACCATGACATCCGAGAAGACGCGTGTATTGGTACTTAATACATGGAACAGAAACTAATG
>NW_015218548.1:0-1325 GCF_001447785.1 Gekko japonicus | reverse complement strand
TCCAACACTGTAACTGCTGTGCCAGACTGACCTTCTCTTCCATTCTGTCCAAAGACAGATCTTGCCCTCCACAGTGTTACTTTTTGTGAGATTCTGAGAATAACTGGCAATATATTAATTACTGTCCAGTTCACTCTTTTATTGTATGGATTTTTGTTTTATGGTTGATTGTTTTGTTAGCCACCTTGTGAGCTGGGGGTTACGCCAGGAGACGTATGCACACCAGACTGATGGACTGGCACCTACTATCTGCACAATATTCAGTATAAAACATCCAAGTTTTTTTTAAAGAATCCATAAATATATAGAACAACCTGATTTACCAACTCATTGCAACAACCTTCCTAACATTCATGGGCAAATCGAGACATTTTTCATGGAGGTTTGAATGTCAGAATATCAGCTACACAGTATCAGCACAACTGTGGTGGCAATAAAGCTTTTTCTTTTCCATTGTGCTTTGCCATCAGTGAAGGGCATTTATGGCAAAGTCCACAATGTTCATGCCTGTTCCTTCCATATCTAAAACATGGCTGGACTGAAGAGGAAATCAAAATGGACAAGCAACTACAGAGGTGTTCAGAGAGATTTAGGTTCAGGGGCTCTAGGGAAATGATAAACAATACCCAGGGGTCCAACACAGTTTTTTAACAAGTGTTTCTTGAATACAGCCTGGGCTTTTGGTATAGGTCAAAGGAGTGATTGGCATTCTCTCACAACCCAGAATTCCCAGGACACTGCAGGCCCATCCTTGACAAAGTTCTCAAGGCAAGAAAAGATTTATTTGCCTCAAGCAGAGCCATGAACATGAGCAGCTCGAGCAGTACAAAGAATAGTAAAAATTCTGCTCACATAAAGCTTTTGCTTAGTTCTATAGTATTATGGTGAATTATTTCTTAATTGCTATGCAGGCTGGCCCTCTACAGGTGTACCCAGAAGTGAGTTTAAGTGTATCTCATAAAACTCTTTCCTTGTAAGCATGCATAGGATTGCAGCCACACACACATATGTACTCTACAATACTCTTTCTATTCATCTTGAAGTGTTATGATGATTTCCCCCCACTAAGTCTTCTTTTCCTCCAGAGGATGATTCCCTTCTCTGGAATAAGACTTCTTATTTTGCAGAAGACAGTCATAGGATCCGATACTATGTGTATAAGTATTCACAATGTATAATAAAAAAATGAACTTAAGCTGTATTACTTCTCCAAAACTACTGTATACCTTTCTAATAATATTACTTGGTTGGTTTTTCTGTTTGTTTAAATTAGGGTTGTCAGACCTTTACAGAACTTTGGGAGAAAGCCGACAGGAGATGAAAAG
>NW_015218547.1:0-1325 GCF_001447785.1 Gekko japonicus | reverse complement strand
TTTGGCATTCCCACCATGCAAAAAGGAGATTGTGTTATATGCAGTTCTCTCAATATGTGTGTTCACCATTTTGTGTGAGTAGAGCAGCACGTGCATTTACCACTTTCAGTATACATCACTTGAAATTCGGACTTTTAAGGGTATGAGTTTGTATGCAATGAGGCTGGGAAAGATGGTTGTTTCCCTGTTGACAAGCGGAAAGTGAAAACAGAGTTCAGCCACAGTCATCATCAAACCCTGGAGGAAAAAAAATTAAGTTCCTTCTCACCCATTATATATTTGAAAGTTGGAAAAAGCTGCATTTGGTTTCGCTACCTTTTAGAAGTCAATAAACAAAGTTTTAAAATGAATTTAAAAACCCAAGCAAAATAGGGAATATTTGCCCTCCCCTAGTGAATGCTTAGTCATAAATTTGCATCTGCCTCCATTTAATATATGAAACATTGCTGTGATTTTCATGGGAGAGAAGGGGTTTAATTTTGATACCCCTGCCATCCAAACACAACTCTGTCAGTTCTAGAACATGGACCTTGTCTCGATCCCTTGGTATCCTGGAGAAGTTGCTGGTCAGTTCTGAGGCACATCAAGCTGATAGCAGCGAGAGGATAGCAGCTACTTCTGTTTGCCTTCTATTCAGGTATTAGAGCCTAGGCATATTTGAAGGTATGAGGATTCTGGCAAGAGATGAAGGGCAAAAGCTAAAGGATTGTTGGTCCTTGGTTAGTAGTCCATGGTTGATAGCCTGTGGCTTTAAATCAGCTGCCCCAGGTGAATCCTGGACCAGCCTTGGAGTTTACTACATTTTCTTACTGTTGCTGGTTGTTTATCTAATTATATTTGTAAGGGTGTCTTGTAAACTGTTTTGGTCTCAACTAGGGAGGAATGCAGGATATAAGTATATAAATAAAGAAAAAATATAATTGACGCCAGCTGCTGGTTTGGACATACACATTTCCATTGTTTTATATAGATTTCTTTGGTTGTGCCAGACGGAAGCTGATGTTAACTAATTCACCAATTACATTCTTAAGATTTGTACACATCAGCAAATCTTCAAATGCAGTGAACAGCTTTTGAATGTTTGTGTGGATTCGAACTTCATTAGTTTGATTACTTCTAGTTCATGTTTCCTTAGTTCATTAAGCAGTTTCATCAGCTAAATGAATATGAAGTTTGACTTTGCTGATGCAAGTCACACATCCAGACAGTAGAGTACCCCCTTTCTTATATAACAAGTTTCTTCATTATAGAATTAATAAGATAGAACCACTTACTAAATCTCATACACATTATTCATGATGATTATGTCAGAAATCAGAAAAAAA
>NW_015218546.1:0-1325 GCF_001447785.1 Gekko japonicus | reverse complement strand
TTTCAAGCAAGGGGACCTTTACCTTTTAAGGGGCTACTGGATTCTTGTTCTTTTCTAATGCACCATTTTGTTTTCGCTTTAATTTGGGAAATCCATCTTTCTCTGCATGTTCTGCCTCCCAGCAGCAGAAAGGGAGAGAGCAGAACAGGGTGGTGGTGGGGTCAGCTGTGATTGGTGGTACAGGCTGTAGACTTAACCAGACAAGGGTATCACTGTGCATCATGCTCCTCCTCAAATTTAAAGCAGAAGGAAGAAAACATCCTTAGTTTATAGGCTATTAAAATTTCCACTGGAGTTTGCAGTGCAGGCAGGGGCAGGCATAGGCTAGCTTTGCTTTCCAAGAGGCAGCTGGAAGATGTCTTTTTTGTTTGTTTGTTTGCTATTGTTTTACAAAAACGAACTTGACACCCATAATAGGATCTGGCTTGAACAAGTAGAGGATTGAAGCTCTGGCCACCCCACCCCCCTATTTGGAATGGCTATTCCTCTACTACCTCAAGCACTGAGCCATTTTGCTGGTGTTGCATAGCAGAGTCATTGCAAACTGCATCAAACATGTGCTGCATCACCTCTGGGATAGAGGCTTTCTTCAAAGTTTGTTGGCTTGAATTATGCCATTTGAAAAGACTGTCAGAAAGAGAGCAAAAAGAGCCCAAAGATTAATGAATACCACATGCTATAGAATGTTTTCCCCTGCCCATAGCAATTTATTTTATTTTTGTTGGGCATCCGCATTTATGTTAAGCATTTTTTAATACAGAGCTTAAATTGGTGCTGTATTAAATACCCCAAAGGATTATTCCTTGTAGCATGACAGCCGTACGGTGCCTATGATCTGCAGTTTTAATAGTCCCATGAGTGCTTTAAAGGAGGGGGGACCAATGACAACTAGCAATTGAACCACAGTGACAGCTGAACAGCTGGCACTCATCTAAGGGTGCTGCCACCCTTCATTTAAGATCCATTTTTTAATCCGTTTTTTTGTAGCTTACCATCTGGATCAAACTAGAGATGAAAGAGTTTGGGGAGGTCTTGAAACTACTAGGAGGGAATGTACCTAGAACCCATCCAGCGGCAAACTTAGTCCCTGGAACATGTGAAAGATTAAAGGATGAGCACCATGCTTTTGAGGCAGTGCAAAGCACACATGTAGCATCCCGAGGCTCTGACCCCCGAATTCTTTCAGGTGATAGTTGCTATATTTTTTTAAGTTAGGGCACATTTTGCCTGAAGTGATATTTGGAGTGAATCTGGAGGATTCCCCTGTGCAGGGGAATTGCATGGCAGAATTTCCAGGGTATTTGTGATATAGTTACGATAGGTGA
>NW_015218545.1:0-1325 GCF_001447785.1 Gekko japonicus | reverse complement strand
AAACTGGCCCATCTCTGCCCTAAAGTAATAAAAAGTCATACCTCAGAATTAAGTTTTTGGACTTCTTTGATAATTTGAATTTAAGAATTTGCATTGAAAATTCAGTTCTATTTTAGCTCAAAAGCATACATATATGCTATGCAACAGCCAACACTCAACAAAGACTTTTCCCTTCAGGAACGAGAAGATTCTAGAAGAATTTCACCTCTTGGTATGATCCTTTCATAGCAAATGTTTACAACATACCTCAGGAGAGCCACAGTCACATTCCTCTCCCTCCTCCACAAAGTTGTTTCCACAGACTGGTGTTGCAATTATAGCTTTTGGCGATGGCATGTTGGTTATACACGCTGGTGTCCGATCCATAATGTATTTCTGAAAATCCTGGAGGCTACAGGAGCTGAAATCTCGGGGAGTTTGGTAGCTGGTAAGATGAACAAATATATAGTATGTTATACAAACTATTCAAGGCAGCAAAACAGCATGGGTAGAGCTGATATTCAAAAGAATATGATCAGTGAATCAGCCCAATTCATTCATCATTCATCATCTTAACTGCATTTCAAAAAACTTTGCAGATAAATGTTTAGGTTGAAGACGTCTTGCAAAGGTTTATTTCTGAAAAATGCATATTTTTGCTAACTCCTTCCAGTGTTTGTGTGATACAAACTTTCAATCTCTCCATATGTCACACATAGCCAGCTTCAAAGCACCCTTTCTTGTGTGCTACCATTATGAATTTCATTATGAAAACTCTATGTTGCATGAAAGGCAAGATCCAAGATGCCAAAGGACTGGTTTCTTTAGGCTTAGCCCAAAGATTCAGGGCCCAGCCCAGATTAAGAAGAACCCATAATGCTGAGGTTTCCGATACAGTTTTTTCATGTGCTTTCAGAAGCTCACTATGCAATAATAAAAACACTTTCTTTTCCATTGAAGTGACCTGAGTATCCTGTGTTAGTTGTTCAGGTTTAACAGTGTGACCTGGTGAACTTGGTGACCAATGTTCATTCCCTAGGAAGCTGTACATAACATAAGAGGCCAAATCCAAGATGACAGCACACTGGTTTCTCTCATTTCATCCAGCAGCTTCCTAGTGTATTTAGATTAGTAAGAATCTATGGGCAACCTAAGAGCCATAAAAAGATAACAACTGATTTGCACAATGTGCATCAATATCATGCCATACCACAAAAAAGGGTATTTTTAAAATTAAAAAATGAGAATTTGAGCATTTTTTCTACAGTCTGCACATACTGCAGAATCATAAGGTTGGTGATTCTCTTCCCAGATTTTGGAGGTCTAAACTACCTGGTTTTTTCCCC
>NW_015218544.1:0-1325 GCF_001447785.1 Gekko japonicus | reverse complement strand
AACCTTAGGGTTCTTTCACACCATTTGTTCAAATTTCTCATGTGCCCATCCCATGACTCTCTGAACAAAAGATTATACCTCTGCACAGCAATATGACATTTGCAACCATCAGAAGATTTGATTTCCAAACTTCTGAGGCTGGGATTTATAGCCCCTGGGGACAGGGTGGGGCTTCCCCAGGAGCAGTGGAGAAGTGGTCCCTCATACCCACAGCCCGCTGTACCACCCAGCAAGCTGTTCTTATACCGTGGATAATCTTTAGAAGCAGCCTGTAACGCAGAAGGTTGAAAATATAAAGGAGACCAGGGAAGCACAAGGGAACATTTGCACATTTCCAGAAGCAATTCTGGATTTTGTAAAGTATCATCTGTGAGGTTGTTCCCTTATTTACTTACACTTCCTACATCTCTGATCTATGCGCAGGGCTTCAGATTCCAGCGGGGGAACTATCTGCATTAAAACAGGCTGCTTTCCATAGTACGGATCGAAAAAACCTTATTCATAAGCCGAAAGAGCCTTAAGGGGTGGGTCGGAATGGGCTCCTTCCATCACTTGTGGAAGTACCTTTAATAACCACAACGCATAAAATAATTATCTTTGAATGCAAAATTAATAAATGCACTGACAACAGAATGATCTTTCCCGTATGCCGGCTGGCTCCGTGGCTGCTCGCTCTTTCTCTCTTCACACCTCGCTAATCAGCACTGTCCGCCATGATTGTTTTGTGTGTCCTTTCACACAACTCCCTACACTGCCCGATACACAGATTTATCATGCACACGAACACAGAGTCTTGCGCCATAGGAAAGCAATGGTCACCAGTCCACGGGGCGAGGAGGGGGGCGGCGCCGGTTCGCACCACTCACCAGAGTTGGGGTCGGAGTTGCCGTCGGCTTCGGTCCTCTTGTCTGGTGAGGCCTGGTCGTAGAATTCGTCCTGCGGCTGAACCAGAGGGAGAGGGTGTGAGATCAGGGTTCCACTACCCACAGGCTCATGATCTCCTAGACCACTGTCACTGCAGCTTTCTTGCGAGCCATCGGGGAGGTGAAATGTAACACGGCGCTGGGACTACAAAGAAGAGCACAGGATATGCGGATTAGTGCTCTTCTTTCCACTATGACCACTCTCATTTAAGTATAAATATATATATATATGCTTTCTCTCTCTTAATTGAATTGCATCCAAGATATTTTTCCCCCTTCCCATTGCATAACTTCCTTCTATAGCACCCCAGGAAAGAAGGCAAGAGGCTATGATGGGGAGCTTCACACATTCTCCCACATACCTATTTAATATTTGTAACCAGGGCTTTTTTTGTACAAAAA
>NW_015218543.1:0-1325 GCF_001447785.1 Gekko japonicus | reverse complement strand
TTAACATGCATTTTGGTCAGCTTTGGTTCTCAGAAAGCTGAGGTTCTCAGAAAACCAAGGGGCTGCAGATGTAGCTGTGATGAAATTAATGGAATTTTCTACAAAACTTGATACAGCATAAATAAACATCAGGATAGCAAAGCCTTTCACATAACAGCCCAAGAAGGGATGTGCAAGGCGATATTGTACTGATTACACCATCAGAACATTTCTTGCAGAGTTTTTTTAAAGCATCAGTTTCTACTGCTAAAGAGACAAATTCCTCTTTTAATAGAAAATCTCCATGTCTCTTGGGAAGTGGGAATTGTGGAAGCAAACATGGCAAGCAAAATTGTGTACATGTTTCTTTTTACCCTGCCATTGCTTGGGCATTTGGATCTGGGAAAATATATTTACAGTGTATAAATGTGTACATTGAACAATTGCTGGCATACTAGAAAGTCTGCACACACATTTGTTGAACATTATAGAACTCAAATAATTTATTTAACAGCATAGTGGTTCTTTATTATATAGGTAAATCACTTAAAACACTCATTAGCCCCTGAAGCTTAGGCAAGAAAGACTCAATTTTAATTTTATGTCTTGGTTTTTACATGAAAATGCCATGTTTCTGCCCTATAAAAGCTCCCAGAGCATCCAAGGTGGTTTAAAATACACTGTTCATTAAATGTACAACTTTACAATCAAAACAAAATTCAGCAATGGACAGCACTTTCTAAGGATGCATTTGTCTGCTCATGCATTTACATTAATTTTCCAGAAACAGAAGTCAGTGTAATTATTATTATTCTAGCACCTGTTATGCCTAATGAAACAAGAAAATGACAGCTATACTCAGGATTGAGAATAGTACTGTTATTCCCCGCCACACAGTAGATTAAACAATAATGCAACTCCCTCCTACCCAATAAATATTTTACAGGATTTCAGAAAAACCACAACGCTGAGTCCAGCTAAAACTATGCTTAAAGTATCAGGGCCCTAAGAAGTGAAGAACTGCTGATGCCCACTCATCAGAATAAATCTATCCAACTCTGTATGTTAAGAGATTCAAATATTTGCGGTGCATGCTGTACATCTACAACCATGAAAGTAACTACTAACAACTCTGCACATTTGGGGGCTGAAGTGTTCAAGAAAATGCCTTGCATTACAGGATTAGCTCTTGCTGATATGTCACAGTAATCTACAACACTTTGCAAAAATGTATTTTGAGGAATGTGCAAATGGCTAGGTTATTACACAGCAGTCAGAACCTGTTAGAGAATCATCCCAATATACCTGATATGCTGTGCATATTGGGCTGCACAAAAACACAATGG
>NW_015218542.1:0-1326 GCF_001447785.1 Gekko japonicus | reverse complement strand
TTTTTGAAATGTTTTTCAACTGTCTATGTGTAAAGAGCTTTCACACAACTGAGGTTGTGGCAGAAACAAGGTGTTCCAATCTGATATGTTTTGTGTTATAGCCTAGTCATCCAACAGCCAGAAAAGAAAAATTATGAAAGTAAAGTAAAAAATAGAAAACAAGAGTTAAGGAAGCAAACTTAAACAGATGTTCTCAGAATCCTGCTCAAATCTATTCAAGGGGGCTGACTCCCAGGAAGTGTTCTTATTAATTAGCTAATTAAAAATATTTCTTGCCTTTCCTCTTGGCTCAAGGTGGTTTAGGATTGGACTGTAAAGCAACTAAAAATGTACTCCATTTTCAGGTGTCGCACCACATATGGCTTATGTTAATCATAAGTTTACAAGCTGAAATCATGGTTTGTCTTCTAAAGGATCAGGCGAACAGGTTTAGAGTGCTTGTCTGCTTTCAGTTTCTGTTTGCTCAGCTCTCTAGATTCTTGGTTCAGTGGCGTCTGGTACTATAATTTTGTCAGTTCAGACATAATGTCAGACCTGACCCGCAAACCCAGTTGATCATGTTGTCTGGCTCTAATTTGTTGCTTGATTACAAACCATGGTTTGCCAATTCAGACATTACTCCAAAGCATCACAGAGTTTCCTGATACCATACTTTGACATTATATGGTGAAATGGTTAGAATGGTGAACTAGGACTGTTGGGGTACTAGAATCTAAACCATGGTCCCTTTAAAGTGATTCCTGCTTAAAAGAATTACAGTTCACTTTGACCTTTTTTGAACTCTTGTTTTGAAATCACCTTAAGCTTCTAAAACAAATACAAAGGTCTTGCTCTCTGTCTTGCCCTGCAGAACATTAAGAAGCTGCTTAAGATTCCTTACAGCAAATCACATGTCAGTATGGCTGTACATCGGATTGGGAGAACTCTCTTATTGGATGACCTAGATATTCAAGAGCTCTTTATGAGATCATCACAGGTGATAAATTTGTTGAATTGGTTAAAATAATGTCTTTGGTCATGTGTTATTCTTGTTCCATGGGTGCAGTCTTTATTCCCAACGACAGTAGTTTTGAGACGCATGATGTGTTCCTTCTGTCGAGATTGCTGTCTAGTACTGTTACCATAGCAAGGTGTATCTTGGCTAATGATGCTGTTAAATAGCATTCCTTATTTTAATTTTGGTACTGCTTGATTGTTTTATGAACAGTTTTCATAAGATGGAATGTAAACTGTCATTGTCAGGAGTGTGTTTAGTTGATTATATGTTAGAGCAACTTATTTTATTAGATGTCAAGCAGTTTAAACAGTATAAAATGACTTCACGCA
>NW_015218541.1:0-1325 GCF_001447785.1 Gekko japonicus | reverse complement strand
AGTGATCAAGAAGGAAATAGCGAGTAAACTTTACCCACTATCATATAACGTGATTTCATGACCCTTGCTCCAAAAGCAGAAGAGTTTCCAGACTCAATCTCGTAGCCTCTCTGGAGCCTTGGAAACTAGAGGTTAGCAATTAACTGGTGCTTTAGATGTCACTCTGGGTGAGCACTCCAGGCATTTCAATAATTTTAACATCAGCTAGCGGGGTGGGGTGGGTGGGGGGAGTGTTGGCTTTTTTCTTCTTCAGAATTTCTGCTTCAGTATTGCATTTCCTGGTCTCTTTCTGGAATTCACTAGAAATCCTAGAATTTGTTGAGCCAAAGGTATTCATGTAAATGTATACACAGAGTCTCCCTTTCCTGTATAAAATGACAGTGCTCTTTGTTTTTAAACTGAAAATGAGGTGTGGGGGTGTGTAGAAACAAATCATGGAACCTCCCCCACAGGACCTTCTTTCATTGCATTATTTGATGCATTTGTCTCCCTGCCTAGTTCTGATAATGCAAAGTTACGTGAAGGGGGGGGGGACTGAAAAAACCCTAATGTATGACTGGAGTTCTTCATTAGAAAGAATGCCAGTGTTTTTTATGGTAAAAGCACCTTGATTAATTACAGGAGAGTCCTCTGCCAGGATGGGTCAGAGGCTTTCTTTGTTTATATAGCGAGCTGTGGTGGGATCAAGACTGGTAGGTCTCTGATGCTGCCTCTTCGCCAGTTTCTACCATTTGTACTGTAAAACTGAATCTTCTGGCATCCATGCAAATGGTAGAGATACGCCGGTGAAAAGATCTCAACTGTGGAGAGGGAAAGGTCAATAATCTTCATAGCAACAAGCTGAGTGTTTGCCACTCTATTATTTAAAAAGTTTGTCTTCCTGAACATATTGAATAGATTAAAATCTAAGAAATACAGCACTGTTTTATTAATTACTTCTACAGCATGGACAATATGCATTACATTTTACAGGGCACAGAAAGTGGGGAGAAATAAATATATTTATCTGATGCTATTGGTAAGCCAAGATGAAGGACAATTAACACAGCTATTATTTTAAACAGTATAGTCATGTTGAATTTAATTGCCTTTAACTTAATGGCAAAGAGAAGAACCACTGTCTGCTGTGAAAGAAATCAATTATAACGTAGTGCTTTGAGTTCTTTCCTGCTTATAGTTTTTCTTATATCCAAGGGCTTTTCCACATTGCCCCCCCCCCTTGTGGGTTCTGGCCCCATGCTGCTTTGGTTCATCCTCTGATCTCCACCTGTATTTTTTGGGCCTTTAGTTTTCACTTAGATTTCCCCCACTACCACCATTTTTTT
>NW_015218540.1:0-1326 GCF_001447785.1 Gekko japonicus | reverse complement strand
ATCTCCAGGAATTTCCCAACCCACAGTTGACAACCCTATCATGGTGATTGCGATGCACTCCTTGGATGATTCTTAGGGGGGAAATGAATAACTGAGAAAAGTTGTTATAATGATAGCACTCCTTTGTCCTTTTCCGTCGCTTTTAGTTCTCCTGTGGTTCTTCATTTTTTTTAAAATCTTCTGCCAGTATATTAGCCTGTTGTCCATGTGGTTCATATTTCTCTGTTATTCTGTGTTTTCACAAATGCACAGATCTGCAGAATGCAATTGCGCTGTGTCGATGTGGGAGATAATTTAGAGGAATATTATAGAAAGAGGAATTGGTAAGACTGGCAGGCAAGCAAAAGCTGCCATCAACAGGGTACATAAAAAAAGCATCATGACAACTATCTTGGCAAGGGAAAAAACCACTGCTATGTAAAGCAAGGGCTTGCTTCTAATTTGGCTGGACTCTGTTGAGTGGTTGATTGGATACACAGACAGTGCTAGTCATGGAAACCAAAACTGAAAATGTTTCAGCAGTGGTAAACCTCCCATGTAAGCAAGATTATTAACTAATTTTTTTTGACCATACACACATATATGATATGTCTCTTAAGAACCGGAAACTACAAATATATAATGTGTATATCTCTGTTTTTAAATATAATACATATACATACATATATAAAATATAAATATAATGTATACATGTATATAATGTAATACATGAATTTTCTAAACTGTACCCACATAGTCATGCATACATATGCATATATGAACATACATGAGACCTGATTATAGCAGTTCTCAAGGCTTTGAGATGCCTTGTGCTGATATAATGCTCAGTCAAATTGAACCAGGATGGAGATTTTCTTTCTGTGAGCCAGTTCTTCCCATAATATGTCATGCACATCACAACCAAGTTCCTTTAATGGCTTTGAAAAATACAGAAAGAATGGTGGACATTTCAATACTGGCATTTGAAGCTCCCATACGGAAAGTTCACAAGTGTGTCCTGTTGCTAAATGGACAGCTTTCCACATTCTCAGGTGGATTGTGTAGGTGCTGGTGTGATGTCTAATAGTTCCCTGTAGATGAATGTACATAAATGCTATCATCTGGTCATTAAAAATAGAAATATACCTGAATGTTGTGGTTGGTTTGGTTTGAGTTGAAAGTACACATCTTTTTGAAGTGAAAATCTAGGCATCATTTTCCTGACCTGCTCTAAAAAC
Organism: Gekko japonicus; assembly: GCF_001447785.1. Taxonomy (NCBI): domain Eukaryota; kingdom Metazoa; phylum Chordata; class Lepidosauria; order Squamata; family Gekkonidae; genus Gekko; species Gekko japonicus. The sequence goes on along the minus strand of NW_015218540.1, from coordinate 109 downwards.
TGATGTTCAGTGGTCATGTGTTAAAAGTATCACTGTGTTGTGAACTTGCATATCAATTTTGTTGCGCCCTCAGTTGTTGTAGGCTGCTGATGCTAGATGACCATCCCTA
>NW_015218539.1:0-1326 GCF_001447785.1 Gekko japonicus | reverse complement strand
CGGTGGCACTCAGAGTTCTTTTCTGAAGCAGAATTGAGGCTTCCTTTGGTTTTTTCAGGCCAGCCCCCTTGAGACTTCCCTGAAAACCCGCTGTTCCAGTTACCTCGGTCGCGCATTTCCTTACCTGGCCCATTCAGTACAGCACACCCAGGATCCTTCTTGGAATTGTATGTCTTCCCAGTCTTCTCGCTGACCTTTGAACTTTGGGCATGCATCACTTCCATGTTATTTCTTCTTACCTCTGGAGTATTCCTGCAGGTCAAAACTGGCTGTCTAGCCAAGGGTTTGCTAGATCTAGAACTCCTCCTTCTTGAAGCCACCCCAATGGGAGTGCAAGACGACTTTCTCCTTTTGATTTCAACCAGCTTGCAGGAATGTCCAGCAGGGGGGTGTAGAGAGCTCTTCGAGTGAGAGTCTGACTCTATGTTTTGGTATTCAGATATTTCTGAAGACATGCAGGAGACAGATCTTCTGTTCTTAAGAATACCTTTCCTAAACACTTTGTTTCGTCCAGGTGGTGAATATGGAGTTGGAAAACTTACACTCACTGAACACAAATCATTTGATTTAGGAAGCATTGTAGACAGCACCCTATTAGATTTACAGGAAATGTTTGAGGACACTTCAGTTGGTCTCTCTCTGTATTTCACGTTCTTTCTTTTCTTAGTGGCCTTTGGTTCTGAAAAGATACAAAATTCAAAGCATTTAAAATCCTGTGAGCCTTGGGATTTATTGTAAATGTAGCATTCAAAGGTCCCGTAGTTAAAAAAAAGAAAAGAAAATACTGAAGACCAAAGTACACAACTACAAATCATTGCTAGAAAGAAGAAGAGGCATTACAAAAATTGTGTTTTAAAATTTCTTGAAAAGGTACGTTGCTGTTATCTTACAAAAAAGACGATTTATTAGGATCAAGGACCATATTTAGAATATACAGCTTACTTTTCCCGCTATTCTTTTCTGAAGCCCTCAGATTAAGTTCGGTTTTCAATTCTTCATGACACTCCTGTGTGCTGTTGAACATAATAAAACGAGTAAGATGGACAGCAGAACAAAATCCTCATTTATTATTAGTGCCAGGAATTAATGAGGCTTGCCGATCGATGTTTTGAGAGCCCTGTATGTCGTTATTTACCACTGGGTCAAAACCTCATTGAACTGAAAGCATTTGCCTAGTACGCATGGAGACTACTTATTAATTTTCTAAACGAGCTGTCATATTACTGCCATAGCCCAATGGGTACAAACCTTCATAAAATATTGATTTTTACTGGGTAATCAGATGAAGTTACCCATGCATAGCACAATTGTATCAGTTTTGTTGGC
>NW_015218538.1:0-1327 GCF_001447785.1 Gekko japonicus | reverse complement strand
CTTCAGACCAACACAGCCGCCCACCTTAATCTATCAAAAACGGTGTTAAACATTCTAAGCCAACAGGCTTAGAGGGGTATAATTCTGCTTTGGATGGTATTGCCAGTTTGTTATATGGGTGCATCTTATTTTAAATAGAGTTGTATGTTATATTCCTAACATGTTAGAAACAGAGAATTTAAGTGCCACAGTTAATGTAGTTTGTGCAGTATGTATTAACTGAATCATCATGTAGCCTGGAATTCTGTGGTTCATTTGATTGTAAAGGTTTTCTTTAATTTAGCTGCTGTTTCTTTACCCTAGGAGGTTTACGGGCAGTTCTGTAGTTCGTATGAAAATGTAAGGATATGTCATAATTTACTTTTGGATATGAATGGCTTCTTAATTACACAATGTGTATACTGCCTTTTATAATGGTACCCATGCATGTCAGTTGTGTATTTTGCAGGCAGAAATCATGATTTCCACACATCGATACCATTAGTAAATACTGTTATGCATGAGTGCTTCACTCTTGGAAATAAGTTCTGAAGTTACAAAAGTTAGCACATGACTAAGTTATACCAGGCTTGTAAAAAGCTGCAATTCTGTGCACAAGTTCTTGGGAGCAATTCCTATTGAATTGATTGGAACTTCTAAATAAACCTACTAGTACTGGATAGTACAAGTCAACCTCTAGTTGACCAAGCAAGGAAAAGAATTGGATGTCTCCCCTCCCCCTGGTTAGGTTACATATTAATAGAGATGTGTATGAGCAGGCTGGCTTTTAAATATGTTTTGCCTTGTAAATTGTTTGCAAAACAGCTGTAAATTCTGGCATACTTATACAGGCATAGAAAATGATGGGATCTGTTTCAAAGAGTACTTTCACAAGATTGCATTCTTTTTATTCTTCGTCCATAGTTACCACCTCTTGTTGTACTATTATAATTGTTAACACAGATTAGCATCCCCAGTATATTCAGAAGTGCTTAAAGAATGGGAAAAGAAACTCAGAGTCCCCTGATTAAGATCAAATCAGGTAGAAACAAACAAGCGCCCTCCCCCCCAAACCTTCCTCACTCAGCTGTTTGTCTTTACCTCCACCAGCAGTGCCCTTCCCTCAACCCCCCTTTTTGTTCCCTCCCCATGTTCAGTTTACATTTTCTTCTCCTATCTCCTCCAGCATTATCTTTCTTCCTTCCCATCTTCCGACTTTTTGTCTGTCGCCTCCCCAATGCTTACACTAACTGAGGCTTGGAATCCTTGATAATGTTAGTTGTAAGTTGCCTAGCAAAATGGTTTCTGAGATTTCATGAAGTAGTCTTGTGAGATCTCAGTGGTAAAC
>NW_015218537.1:0-1327 GCF_001447785.1 Gekko japonicus | reverse complement strand
CTCCTCCTCCTCCTCCTCTAACTGGGGTCAGGCACAGAGAGATCAGGAAAGAGAGATGGCAGAGAGTCCCTTTAGGTATGCTTTTGTGACAGAGTTACTTCTAATGAATATGGAAGGGAAAACAAAAACTGCCAGGGTGGCTGGTATTTTGAGGACACGGCACTGCGGAAGCGGGGAGCAGCCACTGCAGTTTTGCCTGAAGCCAAAATCGAAGCAACCTTCAGGAGGCCAAACACGTCACAGGTCCCGAAAATCCGACGCGCCGTTATCACCAGGTTTCACCCCAAGCAAAATTAATGGGGGTGAATGTAGGGATCCTTCCTCAGGCAAAATAGCTACGAATGCTGAGGAAGGTCAAGAGTATTTTGATAAGGGAACGACCTGCAAGGGGGTTCCAGAGATCCTTCTGCCGAAGAACCAACCGCCGAGTGGACCCGGAAGAGTGCTGCGGAGGGCTGTGCCAAGATCTATATCTGACAAACACTGCTGGGGATGATTTTTTTAAAAAATATTGATAATAATAATTTCTAGTTTCAAACAAACCAAAGGCGAAAAAAGGCTCTCGGATAAAATATGTCAGGATAATAGAGACGTGAGCCTGAGCGATATCACTGGGGCAAAAAAAGATCTAAGGCCATGATTAGCTATTTAAAGAACCGGTTAAACGGAGCCTAATTAGGGATAACCTGGCCTTTTCCCGGTAGTTCATAAAACTATAAAAGGAACCCTTTGGGGGACGCTCGCGCTCAAAGTGGGTCTTACATAATCAGGCCATCGATGCAGCTAACCTTTCCCTGCCACGTTTCTGCGCATGTGTTCTCTCTGCTCTTTATGCGCCGCTAACCTTTTCTTATTACTCGGGCTCTTGTACATGACTCACGCACCTCCCGTTCCAACCAACCCAGATCCCAAGTCGGAAGACGAACCATGGAGCGCTCCTGCAGCTGAGGCCGGGTGGCGATATTTCCCCGGCAAGACTGAATGGGGGGCGTCGTTTACACAAGATATCTGGCCAGTCCAGCAGGAGCTGTTACTCAGAATTTTGGACTTAACTGCCTTACTGTCAAGTGTGGAATTATGTTGAAATATGGGACTCCACTGTATGCTGTGCAAAGCCCAAAACCTGTGCTAAAATGGTAATCTGTCTCAACTTGTGATAACAGCATCTACAGGCGAAGGAAGCTGTCAATGTGAGAGCATTCTCACACTGGCTTCGGAGCTACTCTAGTATTGGGGGAAATCCCGCCCTTAAAAGGGCTCTCCCAATCCAACAACTGAAAGACAAATTAGACAACAGGTAGACCAAGGGTGTCAAACATGTGGCCCG
>NW_015218536.1:0-1327 GCF_001447785.1 Gekko japonicus | reverse complement strand
ATTTAAATGGCTCTCCCATGGTATCAGCACCCAGTGACCTTGAAGTGAATTACAGTTCCTATTGATCACAGGGACATATATTATCTCAGATGTGTTAATTTGACTCTTTGTATAGTTTTGTCTGTTCTTTTTTATTGCCTTCTTTTTGTAATTATAATAAAGACATCAGGAAAAGAGTTGGTGCCGGCATTTCAACACAGTACTGAAGAGCAGGAGATGACTGAATGAAATTTATCATTTTTCTCATCATCAGAATTTATTAAATTAATTGCAACATTTCTTAAACAGGTACAGGGACCCTTGGGTATCTGTGAGCATACTTCATGGGTTTACAAGTCCTTCATAAGGACAGAAAGTGAGACTTTCTATTGTCCTTCTGGGTAATGTTAAACTGGAGAGCTCTTTGGGTTTCTAGGAAAGGGGCTCTCTACTTCAGAAAACTGAATCAATTTCCCACTCTTTCAAAGGATGGGAGTTCATAGTATTTCTTCCACTGATACAGTGCCATCCTAAGAACACTTTTCTGGTAATAAGCCAAACTGAATAAAGCAGAACTTACTTCTGATTAAATTTGCTTAGGTTCATGCCCTGATTTCTAGGATCACCTTAGAGGACAACCCATATACATGATGATTGGTTGCTGGGAGCCAGTAGTGCATGCCATAAGAACTTCAATACGGTGATCAAAACCAAAGAGGCACCATTCTAATGCAGCCATTAAAGTTACTTCCCCAGTAAAACTCAGTCAGTGTTTATTCATCAATGCAAAGTGTTTCAGCAGAAAAATAAAGTGACTTTGGGTCCACAGTCACTGGTGGTTTCTGTTAAATACTGGGAATTCAGATTTTGTGTAATGCTGGTATTACTTCGTTTCAATGACCAGCTTTGAAAGTTTTCCCAGACCCTTCTCACCTTGTTTGACTGGCCTCCAGCTAGTAGTTATTAAGCAAACAGGAACTTTCTGGCTACCTCTGGTGCAAAGTCCCTTCCATTCAAGGGTGCTGCTTAGAAGTTGCATCAAGATCTTGTAAACTGTAGCTCAATCATATCATCTCTCTCTGAGACATGAATTTGTAGGCTAAGTACAGACAAGAAACACATCAATTCTTAAACCTGCTTAATTGGTGTGGCTGACTAAAGCCCCACTATATTGTTTTGAGGACACAAGAGGATCAAATCCTACACACATTTTGAAAGGGGTCCATGGTGGGGCTAAAGCTCAGTGGGAGAATGTCTGCTTTGCATGAAGAAAGTCCAGGTTCAATCCCAGGCACTGCCAGTTAAAATCATCTGGTAGAAGGTGATGTGAAAGACTTCTGCTTGAGAC
>NW_015218535.1:0-1327 GCF_001447785.1 Gekko japonicus | reverse complement strand
GCAGAGGAAAGCAATGGCAAGCCATCTTTGTTTGTCTCTTGCTTTGAAAAACCTCAGGATGGGGCTGATGACTTGGTGGCACTTTACACAAGCAGATTTCAAGGAGACGCCCTCTTGATAAAATACAGGGCAGTGGCTGATAGGAAAATCCCCAAGCCAGTTGTGTAACACCTTTTAAATTAGAATCACCAAACCATCACCAAGACAGTTTGTTAGGTCTAGAACTTTTCATCTGACCGGTGGTTCAGTATAAAAACCAAAAATAGGGGTAAGGGGGGAAAGACGGCTCAGGATGTGGAGGTGAAGCCCAAAGGTTTGGAGCCAGAATAAATTTTCTAACGGCAGAGTAGACCTTCCTTGCCTGCCCGCCCCCAACAACAACCCACCGATCTCCATGTGATGCTGTTCCTGGAGGACGGTGGGGGGGGGTCCTGAGGAATGGCATGAGGGGGGATCTGCAGCAGGACAGGGGGAACCAGTGGCCATTGCAGGCTTCGTCTGGGTCTGACCCCTGAGCTCTACTGTTTGAAGTAGTCTTAAAGCGGGGTACAGTATGTGTTGCAGACATAGCTGGATTATACAGTGGTAGGCGCACAATGAATTTCGGGATGAGCTTGAAGGTGCTTGTGGTGGTTGGAACCCAACAAAAAGCCATAAAAGGTAGCATGAGAAAGACATAATGCTCTTAACAGTTTCTTGAATTTAACAAATAAGTGGTAAAGAAGAACGAATGGGCCTTGGGAGACCCACGCATTGCTCGTTGAACATGCAAGAGTGACGTTCAGCCCACATATGTCCCTGTTGGCTTTGATAAATTGCCGCTCTTTCTGTCTGGCTAACGACTGTTCCTGTCCTCTGCTTTCCCTGGGATGGTCTGCTCATATGTCCAGTATTGTTCAATATACTGTAGCATTAGTAACTTTAAGATCCTTTTTTCGTAGTCTAGCTACTAGACGTCTGTAAAGTTTCCCCCCCATTCTTGGGTAGCTTTTCCTAAGCTGTAAGATTTTCAACTTCGTTTGTGTTTGCAAACAAGAATTCTGATGCTTGCGTTCTGATGATAAAAATGTGCTGTTTATTTGCATTTGTTTAGAAAAGCTGTTATGCTTGAGTTTTGCCCCCTGTTGAAATGATTGGGATGCTTCCCAGGCAGCTGCCAAGCCTGGATTCAGCAACATCAACAGGAAGAGAAGCTGTCACTTTATCTGTAACCAATTAAACAAACAGTAACAACCTCCAGACAGTCTTCCTTATTTTACAGTGCCTGGGAAGCCCATTGGAGTGAGATTAACCCGAATCTCACTACAAAGTCTTGCAGCCAGTTTCA
>NW_015218534.1:0-1327 GCF_001447785.1 Gekko japonicus | reverse complement strand
AGTTATCTTATGGAACCCATTTAGATACCAAGTTCACCAGTGAATACTTACAGGGGCTCTTTTCCCTAGAAGGGCAAAACAGTTCTTAATTATGTTACAGACTAATCTTGTTGACTGGGTAAGTTTAAACACCCAGAGGCCATGTACTATGGTGCAATAAAGTACCCCTGAAACTCCATGTCAAAACTTCCATTTTTTTAAACACACCATATTGTTCAGAAACTTTTCTGTACAAGACCTCTCCCACACATGGAAACCATCTTTACCATGGGTAAAGTCAAAACATTAGCCCATCTAGGCAAATCTTCTCTACTTTGATTGATGGCAGCTATCCAGACCTTCAGGCAGAAATCTCTCACAGTCCTGCTATCCAAGATGCTTTAACTGGAGATGCCAGTTATAGGAGCACACATAACTAAGGCACTACACTGAGTCATTCCTACCACATGAAAATGGCAGCTACAAAAGCTCTGAAAGGGCCAGATCCCATTCTTAAAACCCTATTCTGAGTCTCAAGCCCCAAGAAAGGACTCAGAAGACTGGTCTGTTGGTAGACTGTGTAAAATGCAGTTAAGGTACCACTACATGCTACAATGACTGGATTTGATGTCCAGCGGCACAAATGGGCTGGATGAGGGTTAACAAGCTAAAGTTTAGTTCCAGTGCAATGTAAGTACAGTGGTGAGCTCTCTAGACCAATGATAGCTTATGACCTGTCCTGGATGGTGCTGTACACTCCATAAAGGGACGAGGTTCATAGTTTTGGGGTGCTTTTAGATACAATCTTTTATTTGGATGTCCAACTGGTTTCCATGGTTCGAAGCACCTTGTATAAACTTTGGCTGGAATAGCAGCATGGCCCCTTCTTGGAAAAGAAAGACCATCCCAGAGATATCCATGCTCTCATTATATGATTACTGTCATGCACTCTGCTTTGGGCAGCATTTGAAGACTTCTGAGAAACTTCAATTGGTGCAAAATGCTGAGGCTAGGCTGATGATGGGGGACAAACTGCTAGGAAAAACTGCCAAGAACATTTTACTTCTATTTCATTTCCAGGCGCAATTCAAAGCGATGATCTTGAGTTTTAAAGTTCTAAATAATGTGAGCCCTGAGCAATTGTATGAATCCACCCATTCACCAATATATGATCAAGTATAGGGGGCTTTCCCAACAGAGATACCATGACCTTGTAATACTTTTCCCCATTGGATCCACTGGCACCTTCATTACCAGGCACAGACCAATCTGATATTCAATTAAACTGCTTTTCTCCCTCTTTTTTGTTGTGTGATTTGCACTAGGACCAGAAAGACCAATGTACAAA
>NW_015218533.1:0-2456 GCF_001447785.1 Gekko japonicus | reverse complement strand
AGGGGATTGATTTCTATATTCTGGAGATCGGTTGTAATTCCAATCTCTGAGTTCACCTGGAGGTTGGCAACCCTGTGCAGATCATTAATTTAATAAAACCTAGTTCAAGCCAAACATGGCCGCCTCATCTAGAAACAAGTGCCACATAATACCAAAGTAAGACAAAATAGTGTGCAAACTTTTGAGTACTTCATAATTCTTCATCAGTATGGATTCCATACTGATGGTGTTCTTGCCTCTTTATGCATCATACAAGATGTTTGTGGGATGCTTAACTGACTTCAATGTCCTCATGTCTTAATTTGGGGGGTGCTGGTACAACTTGTCCCTGATGTCAGGCAGCAAGCTCTTTGAAGATCAGAGCCATCAGCTAAACTGCTGGCTTTTGACTGTGTGTCTTCAGCAATTTTGGTTGACAGATAAATCATCTGGTTATTTTACCAGAAACTTTAGGAAACTTTAAAGAAATCTGAGGCCTCTCTTGCTGAAATCTCAGGATACTTATTAGCCAGGTACCATGCCAATATCAGAAACATTTAGAGAAGCAATTTTATAATATGCTAGGTGATGTTCTTCGCATCATTGCCAAGAAGATCAATGAAATGAATAATGGAAATATGGATCTTCAGTAGGATAGGGTGGTTTTCAGAAAATGGCATGAAATTAAGACGGAGTCTAGAGGTCTTATAGTGCATGATGCAAAAAAAAAAAATCTGGGAAACTTGCAAGGGACCAATTTAATCCATTTGGCAGATTTAATAATGCCTTAATTTTGCTTGGCAAAGACACCCAAGGGTTCCATAGGGATAGTAAATAATTCATAAAATTATCTGTGCATGTGGTATCACCTACCCCAAAAGCAATTTTTTTTACAATCAACACAAATCATAAATCTCTATATACCTATAACACAGAATGGGTGAGACATGAGTCTCAAATCCATTGTTTATTTCTACCCCTGTTTTGTCTCTTTCCCCAAAGAAAGTACACATAGACCATGGGGTCAAAAGGAGAGGATGACATTAAAAGAGAAAACAGCAATTCATGCTCAGCATACTATAAATATTTCTCCTGTGTCAAATTTTTGTATTGTTCTGTGATCAATACAATTCATCTTTGTGTTCAATAATAATCCATCTTTTGATGGTCCCTAATAGTTCAGTGAATGGCCATGGCTCCTTTTGAAAATCGTTTAAAAAAATTAAAATGGATGTAAATTCTTGGGTTAAAACTTGATGGGTTTTGTTATTGTTTGGTTATTTTATACTATGGCTGCTTGGTGTTTTTTTCGCCCACCTCATGCTATCTCATGTGCTCATGAGGCCATATAAAGGTGCAGAGGTATGCATCTTGGTGTTTATCCATCCCTGCACCTGACAGAGGGTTTGATCACACCCATCCTATTTATTTAGGCTCACATCCTTAACATCTTAACATGTTTTTTCCCCCGAAATGTGATGGAAAGGGAATGCCTGATAATGATTTTAATGCACAGATGCTTCTAGATTATGATCTAGCTCTAAGAAAATCTTGCATGCATTGTTCATGGGGCTACATTTCTGTGATGCTGAGGCAGAGGGCTTCTAGTGTCCTGGCCCCACTGATGGACCTGCATGGTAGGACATATCCTTGAGCCCAGCAGCAAGATTTACCTGGATGGAGCAGGGTGGAACCAGGGGTGGAGGCTGCAGTCACAGTAGCCGCAGCAACAGGATAGCTTTGGCAGGCATGGGGTGAAGAGAGTTGACAAAGAGAATTTTTTCCCTCTCCCAAAATGATAGAACTTGAGGACATCAAATGAAACTGATGGATAGTAGATTAAGGACAGACAAAAGGAAATTCTTCTTTACATAGAGAATGATTAAAATGTGGAATTTGCTGTCTGTGAATGTATGTAGTGGTGGCCACAGGAATAAACATTTTATGAAGGGGATTAGATGAATTTGTAGAGAAGAAGAAGAAGAAGAGATTGGATTTATACCCCGCCCTTCACTACCCAAAGGAGTCTCAGAGCGGCTTACAAACTCCTTTCCCTTCCCCTCCCCACAACAGACACCCTGTGAGGTAGGTGGGGCTGAGAGAGCTCTGACAGAAACTGTTCTTTTTCAAGGACAGCTCTTATCAGAACTACAGCTTGCCCAAGGTCATCCAGCCAGGTGCAAGTGGAGGAGTGGGGAATCAAACCCGGTTCTCCCAGATTAGAGTCCGCGCACTTAACCACTACACCAAACTGGCTATCAGTGGTTACTAGCCATGGTGACTGAGGGAACCTCCATATTCAGATGCACTAAACCCTCTGAATCCCAATGCCAGGAGGCAACATCAGGGGAAGGCCTCAACCTCTACGCCTTGTTTTTGGCCATCCAAAGGATGCTGGACTAGATGGACTGTTGGTCTGATCCAGTAGGACTCTTCTTATGTTCTAAACCTCATATTACTCTCTTTAGGGAAGTCTC
>NW_015218532.1:0-1327 GCF_001447785.1 Gekko japonicus | reverse complement strand
GAACCTTTACCTTTTACCTTTTAACATTTAAATGCAGCATTAGCTTTGTGTGTTGTCCTTGAAAATTGGTCACGGGGGAAAGCTGTGTCAAGGTGTACGCATGTTCTCTGCCTGGAGAGAATATAGCAGCTGTGCGGGATGTGCAGGCACTGCCCATCTCACTGTAGGTTGTGTTGGCACAGTTAGCCAAAAGTGTTCATTGGCATTTGGAAGAACTGCCTTTTGGCAATTGAGGTGGCAGATGTGCACAGAAAGGCCATGCAGTTCTGAGTTTGGCCACTTGTCCATGGCCACAAATTGAGCTTCACAGTCCAGAGCAGGAATTTGAAGCTGGATCTCTCCCACTGCCTGCTATACCACAAAATGCCAGAGGGGTATCAAGAAGGAAAGCCCCATGTAATGTTAACTCTTGCTGTTTTGCATTTCAGTATCTGTCTGGCTATTACTGGGCACTGTTTGATGGTCATGGTGGTCCAGAAGCGCCAATTATGGCTTCCAACTACCTGCACTATTGTATCAAGCAGAAACTAGAGGCTGTGGTGGGGGGCATTACTGAAGACCGTCCCCCAATGCACCTCAATGGACAGTGTGTTTGCCAAAGTGACCCACACTTTGTGGAAGAAAAGCAAATCCATCAGGAAGATGTTGTCATTGGAGCTTTGGAGCAAGCCTTTCAGGAATGTGTGAGTGACCTTGCTTCATTGTTTTCCCAAAGAACATGATGTGCTCAAGATACAATTACTCATAAGCCACATAGATGTGTCTAGGCATTGTCTGTGTCCATGTACCTGTGAAAGAATAGTGCCGCACTCTGCCAAGTTGGATGTGTATTCATGATTCAGCCCATTTTCTGTGCAGTTGAGTGTTGGATGCAAAATTCAGGAATTCATGTTTCTTCTTTACACGTGTATAATTGTCTTGATCATGACAATATTGGTGTCTATCTTTTCATAATCCACCAGTTCAAACTGAAGTTTTTTCATGTGATTGTGTATCAAAAACACAGATGTATAAAGAAACATAAATGGTGTTTGTGTAAACAAGCTTTAAGTGTATTGATGACAAATAGCCATTTGACTTGACTGATCATTAAGATTTCTAACAATGTTAGTGAAATCAGACATCAGCCTTTGCTGAGAAATATGTCAGCTGCCTTTAATAATCAAATGCTTTACCAACAGGATGAAATAATTGGTCAGGAGATGGAAGCTGCCAACCAATCAGGAGGCTGCACAGCCCTAGTTGCACTTTATCTTCAGGGAAAGCTTTATGTGGCAAATGCGGGTGACAGCAGGTTAGTCAAAGGTCCATCATTTTGGTTTTTAGC
>NW_015218531.1:0-1327 GCF_001447785.1 Gekko japonicus | reverse complement strand
ATGAGTCTTTGCCTTGGAAAGGAGTGCCCTTGGTGTAAGGCATCCCAAATCTGGCTGTGGCTTATGGCACATTAGGGGATGGGGATAAAGCTTGGCCCCCTTCAACCCACTGTACGTGCAAGCAAAGATAAGGAGTTTGGCAGGGCCAAGTCTGGACTAAGGATGGACTTGCCTGAATAATGGCAGTCATTTAAGGCAGCCCACCTTCCTTGCATGTTAGCATATTTTAATGGATTGTAATGTCAATCAGCTATTTTAATAAAGTCATTAAGCCCATACTTGTGTGTCCCGTATCCTTATTTGGTACAAAGTGTTTGGGACAATGAGGTCACAAATGTTGGTCCTGCTCCAGACTTCCACATGTTTATGGGCACGTCTGTGTCAAGCCTAAGCATGTACAACATCCTCTGTGCTATTGGGAACTTTGAAAGGAGGGTTCCCAATCAGGCAGTGAGAGCTATTAAGCATGCACAGTTGTGCATATATACAGGCATGATTCAAAGGACTGGGTGAGCCCATGGAGGCTGGGCGAGTGAACACAACCCCTTTCCCCCGTAACAATAAAATGTTATGATGGCTAAAGCATTCCTCAAACTGAGAGGGGGATAGGGGAATTTGGGACATCAGGAGGATGTAAGGAGAGGGACTACATTGCATAAACAGTTCTGCATGCCTATTAGGAGAAAGTCTATAATCCTGTTCCTTTTCCTTTAGCACATATATGAAACTAAGTATTAGGTGATCAGTAATAGCATGATGTGGCCTTTCTTAGCTTAGCTTCTGACATACGGATCTATTATTATCCAGTGCACCAGTACTGGAGTAATGTAAGATCAGCTACTCCTGCAAGCAACAGAGCTCTTAAAAGGTATTGAATGTTGCTGGGTGTCCTCCTCATTCGTGTGTCTTATGACTGCAGCATGAATAAAAACTTTTACTCTGGTGGCTCTCAATACTGGTCTGCTTTATTATAATCTGCCTCAAAATGAAGAACCACAGTCTTCCTAGAAACCTCTGAGTTATAATTTCAACTTTCCTTTGGCATCCTACCGTATATCCTTTTATTGATCCTTTTACAGGATACTGTATCAGCAGCTTGTATTAACTGAGGAAAAAAACCTAACTTTTGAATTGAAAACACACAAATCAGTTATGGAGATCGGAGTTTTTACACAAATGGAAAAACTCACATATTCTTTTAAATTCAGTATCATAACCTTCACACACAGGTGTTACAAGGATAGGGGAAGATAGCTAGGGGATACAGGATAGCAAGGGGAAGAAACTCTGTGGTGCCACCCTTCCCTTGGTGCCCTAAGCATGTACT
>NW_015218530.1:0-1327 GCF_001447785.1 Gekko japonicus | reverse complement strand
CTCCAGGAATTTCCCAAACCAAAGCTGGCATCCCTAACAGTATTCAAAGTGTTTCTTTATGGAAATGATAAAGGGAGAAGAGAAACAGAATCAAGACAAGGTGTTTCCCCCACCCAGCAGATTCTTTAGAGCTGCCTGTGACATGCCAGCTCAGAATCTTTGTTGGGTCTTTGTTAAGGCAAAGCTATTGCAGGCTCCATTCACTTGTTTATAATAGCACAGCCTTCAAAAAAAAACCACCACCAGCTTTGGCTTCTCATCTTTGCCTAACTTGGAAATGAATGTTCAGTTCTCTAATCCATAAAGCAGATGTTTTTAGATGCCTATAAAGTGATTTTTTAAACAAGTTTTGTAATGATCTAAGCACAAAATATAAGTTTGCCTTTAATATCTATCCATCCCTTTCCCCCTCTCTCTCTTTCTCTCTTTGCATTTCTCTGTAGGTTGCATATATAATACAGAACAGATGGATGATGCAATATTTTCACATATTAAAGAACATGGAAAGTTCTCTTCCAGTGCACAATTATTTGCATTCTTTGTCTTAGCAGTGCCATCTGACTCACTGTGGAAGGATCAAATTTCTTCACATCCATCATACCCAAATAATGTATTGTCTCAAATCCAGCAATGTCCTTAGCTTGCCCATCCATGACTGATATTCAGTACATTGTTCTCAAAGCAGACTGTAAAGGTTGACAGAAAGTGAATTCTAGACCAGGATATCAGGCTACAAACCCCCTTTGTATGCTGCCTTTCCTCTGCCCTTCTAGCATCATTGTAACCTCGCCTGGTTCTTAGAGCACTTTCAAGTGCAAGCTTTCAGGGTATCACTTTTCTAAAAATTCTGGCCTCCAACCATATACATTCAGTTCTCAGTAAAAAGATATGCCAGCAGAGGAAAGCAAACACAACAGTGAATGTGTCAGGATCCAACAAAATAAAATATATATTTTTTTGCAAAATGAGATCATATTACCAGCAATGTCAAACTAACACATTGCTAATCCAATAAAAATGCACTGTAATTAATCAGTATGCCTGCCTAGTCTTCTCACATGAAGTCTTGGTGTCTGAATTTTCTCTAACGTAATATAAATTAAACTGTGATGAGTATAAGGCACAATAAGTTTGGAGTCTGGGTAGGCATTCAATAGATGAAGGCTTAATCCTGATTCTTGCCCCCCAAACTATCTAATCCTCTTCTTGAATTTACAAGAGGCATGGGAAAGCTCTTTAAAATGTGCATCTTCAGTTATTCTGCATCAAGTATGGAATCTTGTGTTGTGTTATTGAGACTTGTTCTAGAAAAATTATAAAGTGGTTT
>NW_015218529.1:0-1329 GCF_001447785.1 Gekko japonicus | reverse complement strand
TTGGCTGATCTGTTTTCAATACCCTTCAACATGACCTTGCTAACGTGTGAAATGAAGAAAAGGAATGGGTGCTTGTAATTAAGCCAAATGGTGTCTGGTACGTAGAGCTCCTTTATGCCGCAAGTTGAGTTGTTTGGAGAAAGAAATTCTTGATAAACAGGAAAGAAAAAGGAAAAAGGAAGATGGGTGATATCCACTTTGTTCCGTTAAATAAGAGGTCTGCAATGGAATACACTGGCACTTGATGGACCAGAAAAGTGGACTAGTAACTTAATTCAAAGACATTATCCTTTGAAAGTTTCTGTTCTCTGTTATACCTTTGTTTTTAGTAACACAAATCTTGTGTTGTTTGGAATGTTGGAGGGGTTTGACTTAAAGAAATTTATTAAATTGTCTTGCAAGATCTGTCCTGTTCTAGTCCATGTTACAACCAAAATACTGGAAAGGTTTGGCTTTTTCCATTTAGAATTTTGGAATGTCCACCGCATCCATTTTGAAGCACATGATTATTCTGTAAATCTCGAAAAGTGATGTAGGTTCGAGTCCATCATGCAGTTTACACTGCCATTCTAGGTAGACTAACTTCTTCTAATTCCATTTAAGACAATGGTCATAGGAAGGGTGTAACCCTGTTTAGGATAGTACTGTTAATCTTGTGTGTTCCCCATTTTCCTAAGCAGTAAGGTTTTACAGAAGCATTTCTGTTTTTCGTTTCCTTTGTATGAGAGCACTGGAGAGGAGACTCTCAGTGTCTTTATTTTATGTACACATTTACAGCTAAAGTACAGGAGAATGCAAATATGCACTCGGCAGATCAGCTACCATTACATCAGATTCCCAGAGAGAGCCCCTGCAGCTCAAGCTTCACTTTCAGTTAACTAATACAACTCTGGCCCCTTCATTCAATTCCCAACTTTTTTCCCCCTTCTGTACAGGATGGTTTGGATTTTAGTCCCAGTATTCCAAGAACCAAGCAGGCACCAGGAACTACACGTAGAACATGACTGCACTGGAGAATAAGCCTCTCTGCTCTCAATAGTAGCTACTTTAAACATTTTTAGGATGGCACCGTGAACTTGTTTAAAGGTGCTATAAGAAACTTTATTATTTTAATTACAACAGACTCAACACGACTGCTGCTCTGTAACTGACACATTGTACATATTAATATAACCCTGTCTGGTGCTAACTTTACATATGTTATACAACTATGCGTGCGCATACCACACACTTTTTGTTGATATAGGGTGTTAAACAGTTAGGCTCTTGGCAAAGAAGAGAAAAGTGATTATCAATGCTCTCTCTAAACTGTGGAATCTTGTGAGCAAA
>NW_015218528.1:0-1327 GCF_001447785.1 Gekko japonicus | reverse complement strand
CCACAGCCTGTACAAAGTCCTCAATCCAAGTGCTGTCCCTGCTTTAGCAAATTCCTTTTTTGAGTTTTAAGAGCATAAAATGACTTGTAAATCAGTGGAATGCCTTCCAAAGTAATACAAGATCTTGAGAACTCAGGATTTCTCATGACAGTCTGGCTTCCAATAAAAATTCCAAGAAATTGTCCAGGCACCAGAGCAGGAATCTGCTTCCTTTCACTCCCACTCATACCCTTCTGTGATACAGAGCAGAGGAATCCCAGATCAAGCTACCCTAAGTTTCCTTCTGCCGACCCAGAGCAACAAAGGACAAGAGGGCCTAATCCCTCTTATGACACAAACAATAACCATAACAAGGGCCCCTTCACACATCACCTTCCATGCACAAAACAGGATGCAACATACGTGTGCTGATCTCCCAAACATGAATTTCTTCCTCTGGGCACACCCACTGGGGAGCAGTGTTTGGCCATGACTCAAACAGGGATCACATAGACCATCTTTAGGAAGATATGATTCTTAAATGCAGGGGCCTTCCTTGTATAAATGTGTAAAAATAGTTACATCTTCAGCATTTTCCAAATCATGCCCCCAAAGGTCAAAATCATGCAACAAACGTCGAAAAAGCAACTCTACACATTTTGGTCCCAGGCCACAGAAAGTCAGTCATGCTTAAGTCCCAGTCACAAGTAATTTGACCCACTGATTTCAGTGGTACTTTATCACAATGCCCTATTTTCTGGACTGGTGCCCCTTAGCCAAAGAAGGTCTTATTTCTTACCCTGTGGACAAAGTGTTACCTCCCAGCACCCAGCCTCCTGTAGCCCTCTCCGTAGCAGCAGAAATAACTGAATTTGTCAATTATAATGGTCTGAGTGATAGATATACACCCAATTGCTGGCTAAATTATCAGAATAGTGAGCAATTCGCTCACCATAGGTGAAGTTCACAAGTTCCATTCCCATTACCCACATGTGCAAATAGACACAAGAAAAAAAAATAAAAGTCTCAGGGCACATGAGTTTTAAGCAGAAATCTCTCAATGTATTTTTGTACCTTAAAAATATTTTTTTAAAAAATATACAGAACTTCTGAATACAGACATAGCTTACATGGCTGAATTAGATATAGACAACATTACAGCATGTTTACAAATTTAAATTTAGAACTATTTAAGTTTGACGTTCAGTGACCCTCATACAGTCTGCTAATGGCTTCTCAGTTCAACATGGAAACAATTTTGCCAGCATTTTAATTTTGTTCTTTCTGAGGATTTGACCATTAAGAATATAATGTCTGCCTAGAAGCTTTAACCATACAACATTTTTTT
>NW_015218527.1:0-1328 GCF_001447785.1 Gekko japonicus | reverse complement strand
CATTAGTCCTACACTCTTAACCACGACAGCACACTGGCTCTCTAATGCCTGTTTAGCTCCTGGATTCTCTCTCTCTCCTCTATGAATAGTGACAGCCATTGTGGTTTGGAGGTATTTCTGGCCTATTGCAGGACCAGAACTCACCACAGCCTGCTAGGAAACAAGAGTTTAACCAGGAATCCACTTATGAATGAATCTGCCTAGACCTCCTTCACCCCAGCGAAAGAGCCTCCTTACATCTCAAATGCATCAGTCGATGGCCCTACAAACCACTGGCTATATGCCCATCAAGTTAAACACGATTCCAACCATTTCTGCTGCCAGCTTTAAATAAAACAACCCCCTATTGGTCCGTTGGACACTAAAATGGTCTATTTGAGTATCCCCTCTGTATTTATTTGGTAAAGGATGCCTGAACTTTTGAGAAAATAAATGCTCCAAGCTGGAAGAAAACACAGTTATGTATGCAGTGGGAAAAACTCCTTGATAAACAGTGTTCTGTTAGTAAGCTGGCTGCATACTGTAAGCCATTTTTTAAAAAATGTACTGCTAATTTATAAGCACTTACAAAGCACACTACCTTTAGTGTAAGTGCTTGCTCCAACTGCATTGCCCTCACCTCCTTAGCAAGGATAGGGGTGTTTTTGTCTGTGCCAAGATTTTTGGGAGACTCACAAAGGATTATAACTAAAACCTGGCAGGTTAACTAAAGAGCTCTCAAAGAACTAGACGGCTCAACAAATTGCAGGCCTGGATGCCAGTACAGTTAGGTCCACCAGTGTATTCTGTTTGTGTGACCTCTGACCTCCGGCACTGAATGAACAAACAAAATGGACAATGTTATGAGACCTTGTGTTACCAATACTGCTGCTGCTCAGCCTTGTCAATCTCCTTTTTCTTGACTACACTGCATGAATAAAACAAAATAAGCCTTAATGTAGGTTAGGTTCCAAACAAATCCCTTAATTTGGTTCCAAACAACGTGGCTTCACTTCTCGGTCCTGTCAGGACTTAAATGATAGTGCTCCACATTAACAAAGCCATTTGGGAACAGAATCTGTCTCTGCAAGAGAGCAGAGCTTCTCACTGCTCTCATTCAGAATCAAAATCTGGCAGCTTCTGTTAAGTGGTGCCGTACCGTCGGCACTTGTAAGATCAGGCACATCTTCCCTTGCGCCAGTGTAAGACTGCAGTTCAGAATGGTGCCTTACGCTGGGTGCCAGGGCAAGTCCACCTGGTCTTTGGCAAGGCAGAGATTCCATGTTGTAATGTGCAGCACAAACATGACTATGACAACTACTGGATCAGACCAATGGTCCATGTAATCC
>NW_015218526.1:0-1328 GCF_001447785.1 Gekko japonicus | reverse complement strand
CTTCAGTCTTGGGAAAAGACGAGTGTAGTCAATTGTAGAGTGCCTCTTACTGTGCTCAGACTTTCCTGTCTCCCTAGTGGCTGCAGCCAGAGTTGTATTAAATAAACAGAAAGACATTCGGCTGGCTTATGCATGAGGCTGGCTTCAAGGGCTCTCCAGCTGACTTGGGCCTCCCAATTTTGTTCCCCCAGTCCCACCCTGTCAGCACCTTGGGTATTTCAGGCTGCCATGGGAAAGGAAGGAGAGGAAGTTGTGCTTCATGAGTGGAAATCCTTCTGCCCATGGAATATCTCCAGGGGATCTAACCCTATGTAACTTCTGGGTACTGTGACATAAGATATTAACGACAATAAAAACAACGCACTGTTAGTGAGGTGAACTGCTGTGAATTTTGATTTTCATGTTGCAATGTGATTGCCTAGTGAACAAAATTTGCTTTTTGGGGGGTAAAGTTAAGCAAACAGCATGGAAATCCACAGCGTTTCTCTGCATTCTTCCAGTTCTTGAACATCCTGCCCCCCAACATTTTAAAAAGAAAAAGGGGTGAAAAATACTTGACCACAATACACATGACATTGAAATGGAAAAGGTTTATTCTGGTTCAGCTGAAGCAGTAAAAATCATAAATGGACTCTTCGAGGGGGAAAAGAAAATGCAATGCTGAAAAAGTCTAATATTAGATAGGAGTGCTAAAATGGTCTACAATAAAGTTACCAAAATTATCATCTGCTTCCAAATTACTGTCAGTCTTCCCAGAAGGTGGATTCCATAGTTCCAGCATTTCATAAGCCAAAACTGGGATATTGTTGTTATATTGCAAGTTGTCTCATGAACAGAAGGCATCCTCATTGTACACTGTTCAGAAGTCTACTCTTTCTGTTGCATGCTTCTTCCAATTAATTTTTTTTAATAGTTAACATTTACAATCCATCAAACAAAGAAGGGGGCAGGAAATGTCCAAGAAGGTGTTTAAAGGATGAAGATATGCTAGAAACAGCAAGGCTCCAAAATTTGTTAATGATTGCTCAAAATTAGCCCCACATGCATGTGAAATAGCTGCCTGAGCAGTATGTGTTGTGTCACAGTGGTCATGCAGATCCATGTAAATGCATGTGCATCAGCCAAGATGCATCACATGCCAGTCACAGACCTAACTTACTGAGGTAGGTAAATCCTGGAGAGAAAGCTGAACTTGAACCCTAGCAAACCCCACTAATGACATTTTAACAAGGCATTCCCCTCCTCCCCTGATGACAATGGGGCAAAACAGGGATCAAGATTTAGCAGAAGTTCCCAGGCAATAGGGACTGTCCCTGGTAAATAGGGAC
>NW_015218525.1:0-1328 GCF_001447785.1 Gekko japonicus | reverse complement strand
TATACAACAACTGAGTAAATTTAAACATCTCTGTCCCTTTGGTAAATGGAAAGTGCGACTCTGTACAATAAAGCAGGGCCAACCCCAGACAATTCCGTACCTGACAAAGAAAATCTAGCTTGCATCCCACAGAGAGTGAGAGATAGTCACAACAAGAAATCCTCTTGTGCCAGACCCACCACAATGACTCAAGAGCAGAAATGGAGGAAATGAGTAGGAGGAACATCTTTTCCGGGTGGATAACATCTCTGCAGAGGATTGTTTATCCTCTTCTTGTTTCCGGTACCTTATAAAGCTTGGGCCAATCCAGGAGTATGAATGGAAGGGTAAGAGCAAAAGGTCTTTGGACAAGCCAGCCAATGAGTCCAACGACCAGCTTGAAACTCAGCTGGCTTTTGTTTCATTTCGTTTGTTTGCTGTTTCTAGTTTTATTGGGGGTGGGGGTCTGATGTAAGCTCCTTTGGGACCTTTCAGGAAGAAAAGCATGATACAAATACTTAAATAAAACACATTAGAGCACAGACCTGTTTTTAATCCACCAACTAATCTTGCCTCACAGCAGAGTAATCTGCTAACACCACACAGGCTCCACTCTTCCATCAATAATTGCTGTAACATCCGATCCCTCCCATCATCAATCCAAACCTTAGACCATCCATGCCTTCTCTTCCCAAACAGTTCAAGCTTCAAGAAACCACAAGGGTTCTAGACTTCTTGGAAACTCAGCTCTGCCATACATCATTCTCGTGGGTGAGCTTAGCCACTCTGCCAACTCATCTAGGGAAAAGCACAAGAGTTCACAAAATATTTCTTTCCAGTTTTCAGTGAGTAACTCTGAACAAACAGAGCTGATTAATTTTGCTGTTGGCTTAATGTTTACACACAGATCATACTGTTCTCTAATTTATTCATTACTCAATTATGCAAGCATTTTGTCGGCATCGACCGCTCGTACAGCAAATCTGTCGAACTGCAAACGGTGACTATTATATTCAGATGGAAAGAATGCAATTTGTACTACAATATGCAAATCAATTTTGCAGACTTGCTAATTTGTGTAATACACACAACTGACCTACTTCATTAGCACTGGAAGGATTACCAGCTATTAGTAATGTTTATCACTTTCTCCTGTGTCACATAAAATAAAGGTGATGCAAAAGAAAAGGGCATCACTTCTGCAAATGAATGAAGGATGGTTTGCACCCTTCCAATATCAAGTGAAGAGTTGAATGTGTGAATGGGCCACCGTGGATCTCTGCCACCACAGATTCTTTCTCTTTTAACATCACCTCAAATAGAATGCTTTCAAAGAAAGTAAATTCATA
>NW_015218524.1:0-1328 GCF_001447785.1 Gekko japonicus | reverse complement strand
TGATCGTTCCCTTTAAATCTGCCAGGCATGCATGCCTGGGTCAGATCTAAAGACCCATCTGAACATGACCTCAAACTCACCAATCTGTATCTCATTTGGGAAGAAAACTGGTTTAAAAGTGTTTGAAAGAAAATATTCCAACCCCAATCAGATTTTAAATAAGTGCCACAAACACCCTTTTAATGTATCTCAAAAGGGAGGAAAACTGTTAACTGTCATTGTTGTATGATTCTGGGATTCTGAAGGTGTCTCCTGCTAGCCATTTATAATCCTACACCAGATAGTAGGATTTTAAGACTTGAGAGAACAGTTACATGGACTACATCTTAAATGATAAAGGGAACCTTAATTGGGCTTCAGAGAAACTCAGATAATTGTACAGGAATCAAAGAAAAAACTTAGTTTACTAGAACACGTCTCAGTCTAGGCTGCAAGAGCTTTATTTTGGGATAATGGAAGTAACAGTGACAAAAAATGTTAATGAGTGGAAAGAATTTATTATTTTTAGTTACAAATTTCCAAGTTTCAGCAGGGAGCTTTCAAAGCAAATCAATCAGGATAGGTTACTAATCTTCCCAAGCCCAGAAAAGAGGAGGCATGGATTCAGGGGAAGGTGTGACATAACCAGAGAGATAGCTGTTGGGAAAAAATCCAAAGTGACCACAGCTGGTGAGCTACCACTTATAGACATTTGTCTACAAGGAGGGAATGCTCATCTACTTAACTGCCTTCTGTAACTAGTCCTTTAGCTGGGATTGTGCCCCTCTGTTTAATAGCAGTTTAGTTAAGAACCATTAAATGGAATGGCCAAGGACAGGATCTTCTGCATATGATCTTATCTTTTTCATTTTCATTTGGGTATGTTTGGGTATATTTGTATATTGGGTATATTGGGTATATTTGTGGTATGAGAACTGGGATATGAAATTGAGCAAAATATTTTATGAGAGAGGCCTTTATTTTGGGATGAGATAGTTAATGCTGGTTGAAAGTGAAAGTATATTTACCAGTCTTCCTGTTCCGGATAGCACTTTTGACCAGTTTCAATCGGCTTCAAAACTGCACTTGGAACATGCCACTATTGGACCTAGGTGACAATCTACAGCTACCACTGAATAAGGGCAACACATTGCCTTTGATACGATTAGATCTATGAGCAGCTTGAGCAGCCCAGGGCTTTCTGCACCCTAGACGGCAGGCTTGAGTGCCTCCTCCCCACAGGGTGGCCAGCCCAAATGCCCCCCTTTCCCTGCAGGCCAGCTGAAGTATTCCATGAGCCATGATTAGTCAGGTGGCTCAGGGATCACTTGTCTGCCACAGCAGCAGGA
>NW_015218523.1:0-1329 GCF_001447785.1 Gekko japonicus | reverse complement strand
CATTATCAGCAGGTCAACTGGTCTGAAGGAAACTTGCCTTATGCTGTTTCTGTAACTGCCAGCTATTTTATTTACTTGTTCGTTGGGCTTTGCCATGTTAACCATCAACTGCCTGGTTGCTGTCATGTTGCAGTGACATGATAGATGTGACTACTAGTGTTGTGCGATCTGCCAGCACCGGGGCAGAATTGGTCAAGGCCTAAAAAGAAGAGGCTGCTGGGATGAGAGGGGAGCCCCTCGTCCCTGAAAAAGGCCTCTTGAAAGGAAGCAGTTGGGGGTCTGCTACTGACTTGAGGGCTGTCTGCAAGTTTTATTTTAAGAAGTGTTTTTGGATGTTTTGACCCCCTGTGTCTCCTCCTCATCACTTCCATCAGACCAGCTATCTCCTGCTCCCCCAATGACTTCCTTCCTTGCCGACACCAGTGTGTTGGATTCCCTTTTTTAATATGTATATGGTGCAGCCTCCTTTCTCTTCAAACCCCTCCTCCAAACCCTCTCTTTGCATATGGTAGTGGTGCTCACACCTCAGCTTCTGGAGAGCCACCTTTGCAATTACCCTCAGCCAAAAAGGCTGTGTTTACTTCCATTCCTGGCGTGAAGCCTGCTCCTGAAGGAGGCTTGCAGCTTAGCCATTCCTGTGGCAGTGGCTCTTTCAAGGTGGGAACCACTGGCCAACCAGAAGCCCTATTGGGCAAGGGCCATTCTCACTTTCCTGAAACATGGTGCAGGTCCCACATCAGGGAGTGATGCTCAGAAGAGCCACAGGTGGTATGTCCAAGCTCCACAGGCAGCTCCCAAGCCTCTAAGTGTTGCTGATATGCAATCTTTAGTTTGTCTTGCTAACAATTTCCAATTGTAACTAAGCTTTAAATATGTGCAAATTCACTTGCCCACATTCATCCCACCCAGTCTTCTCTCTGCTTTCCCTCCCTCAGTTATTTCCCCCATTTCCCCCTATTTTCTCGTCTATTTTAGCTTGTATGTTCCTGCCTGTTTTTGCCTATGTAGGATGCCATGATCCCTAGCATCAGATAAATAATAATTTCTTAAACTAAGTTAGGACTTTGGCTGTTTACTTTGTAGATCTTTTGTTTTGGAAAAGCTGGGTAGCTCAGAACTACAAAAGGAGAACCAAATGCATATCAGTAGTGTAAATATTATATTTGAAGTAGGTAAATCAGGTTTAAATCCTTACTGTATGTTTTTTGTCCAGTAACTTCCTTATCTACCTCACAGGGTTGCCGTGAGTGTGAAAGATGGGGCAAGCCCATGGATGCTGTTTTGAATTCTTTGGAAGAAGAGTGGTATCCAGTGTTCCCTCTAAGCTGA
>NW_015218522.1:0-1329 GCF_001447785.1 Gekko japonicus | reverse complement strand
GCAGGTTGGCCAAAAACTAAGGTTCCAGTTCTTAAAGTATATTTTCTGTTCTCACCTGAAGACATCAGCAGAACAGCCTGAAGAAGAGCCACTTCCGTGTCATCGAGGTTGAATGATGAAAGGGACATGCCCAGGTCAAAAATGGCATCGGATACTACACCAAGACCCCCGTTTTTCAGCTGGCCCCTTGTCACCGCCATCTCCCCATTTAATGTTAATGTTTCACTCTCGGGGTCGTAACGAACTGCAGCTCTGAGGGACATGATCTCCATGCAGCAGCCTTTCAGAAGGATGATCTGGTCTTCACATGGCAGCTGTATTTGGAGATTATGGAGAAAATGTTTTTTTACTGCACTTAAGAGGAAAGCATTTTGTCAAGAGTGACAGTGCTAACATGAAACCATTTCAGTGGTACACAGTTCCAATTCATTCATTTCCTAGGTTATGTTATGATTACTAAGGTCAGCTTGTTACTCATTCATCTGCCACCTTCCAGTGACAAGAATGTACACTGAATGTACTTAAGAGCAGCTTAAGAGCAGGGATTGAAATGCCCAATCTTCTTCTATTAAGTCATCCATTTCATTTTTAAGCCTTAGTTGGGATTCACATGAGGGAAATTAGCCAGAAAAAAGGCAGGTATATATTAATAAATACACCATAGCTACTACAGTCATGTTTTAGATACATACCATTGACTCAACAAGGGTACTTATTGTTATAATACAGCCTATACAGCCTTCTTTATCCCACCCGCACCCCACAGGCCATTAGCCAATGTGGACTGTAAGCCTTCAGGGCTGGCAGCCATATTGTTGTGTCTGTAACAATCACCCTGAGCCCATCACAGAAGGGAGACACAGAAACAAAAATAAATCTTTTTTTTAGATCTGATTTGCATTAAGTTATTTTTAGTCCTCTCCTGAGATTCACATTGGGAGGGGGCTAGGATGGGATAAGGGATAAAGCCTTATTTATATTACTAGCACAGCGATTGCTTTTAGTCTTGTCAGAAAACATTCAGAGTGAGTGACAGAATCTTTGCTTGGCAGAAGTGAAAGCAACGCTCCGAGGGCAAAGACAGTTTTAAAAATGGAGTCTGTGGGAAAGGAGAATTGATGTTGATTGCACTGTCAGCTTAGTTTTATTTCCAGGAGTTGCCAGCTTTAGGTGCAGGGTGTTTGATCCAAAGGGAAACTGACTGATCCTAGTCAATCAGATTCCTCTCTGTCAGGCTAAATGGCACACACAGGACAGAAACCGCAGGAGACAATACAGTTTTCATTCGCAAGGGAAGGGATGCTGTTTCATAAGCAGAGTTGTGGGGGG
>NW_015218521.1:0-1329 GCF_001447785.1 Gekko japonicus | reverse complement strand
CAAAGCAAGGAACCATTTTTCTTTACACATGCTACCTCACAGTAGGCCCTTCCATGCTCATGATACAATGCAGTTACCTCATCAAACATGTCTTTAAAAGAATATACCCTCAGAGTAACCATAAGAGACCACTGTGTTTTGGATTCTTTTAATTTTCCTCACAAATTAATGGCTTTTCTCTTTGTACCTCCTACATTTGATTCTGTAAACAGATACATTGTTTAGCACTCTGTCACTAGTAGGACTTCCTCATAGTTGAACACAGTAATTTATTTTATTGATTTCTTTTTGTAATGCACTTTTAAAAACTGTTCATTACCTACACACAGCACTGTGGACTATTTTTTCAGGAAAACAGAATATACTTCAAAGCCTCATGAAATAAGGAGCTTCCACTCAGGTCCTAACAAAAGAATAGCTGCATCCTTGCAAAAGGGCACTCTTGATAATAGAATTGTCCCTGCCCTGACTCACAGAAACCCATTTTTGATCAGATGACAACTGCCTAGTTTCAGCAAGAAAACTAAAAGTAACAGGGCTCTACACTTTTTTGTCACGGAGCAAGAAACTAAAGGATACGAGCTATCATCTGACCAAGGAAAACAGTTGCAGTCATGGAAATGACATGACATTTCAGTGGTTTCTATAAATATCTGGACAATTCTATTCTCCATTACTGTCATCTTCTACCAACCCTAAATTCTTTTTAAAGCAAAAAAAGAAATTAACCAGTGTAGGAATTGTTCAAGTATGGTAAATATGGGAGAAAGTAAATAAGAGCACAAGCAAAACCCAAATAAAAAATGGAAGCACATGGGACTTCCTTCAGTATTACAAACAGGAAGATGTCTCTATGAATGCAGAGAGAAGGAAAATTATATTTAATATCTATGTGGACTGCCTGCCATCAATCTGCTTTGGCAGGTGCATTACTTCTAGTTCCAGGGCTCATCATAATGAATTCTGGTTCTTGTTTTCCTTTTGCTGTTGTTGCTGGGGGTTTCTTTTTCTCTCCATTCGCTATACCCAGCTGAGTAGCTTTGCTAATGCAAGAAAGCTGGAGCTGGAAAATGCCATCCTTCAGTCGAAGCTTTTATTGTTCATTCATTTTAAATGAAAAAACCCAAGATATTTCAGGATAGATTCCTTAAACAAATGCTGATGCCTCTAATCTAGTAAGAGAAAAGTAATTTGTGCTGTGCTTGGGAACAGCTTGGTCAAAGGGGAGAGAATAAACTGTAGTCTTTTGGGAGGGAAGTGTTTTATTTCCCCAGCTCTGTTTATTTTAGTGAACAGGCAACAAACAATGCATCTTAGTACAAATAAGTG
>NW_015218520.1:0-1329 GCF_001447785.1 Gekko japonicus | reverse complement strand
AAGGATAAATAAATAAATAAATAAAATAATACTAACAACCCTGGATTTGTATTACCATTATGGGAAATTACTGTTGTACTGACCTGAATCAGGAATATCCATGTAGATTTTTGGCTCAGCAACTTCATAATGCACACTCCTTAACCAAACCACAGAATGCCAAACACAAGTCCTTCCTGCATCCTTTCATAGAGTCTGCTGAGAGTTTGGAGACAAAGAAAGCAAAGAAGTCCAAGTGAAAACAGGTGAGCTTGCAATCCATGGCAGTGTAGGACTTGAGGGAGATGGTAAAAGGCTTGGATCATAATTTGACAGTCTATAACATTTCTGTTGGTGGAATAAAGCAAGGTGATGTTTAGCAGTTTCCTCCTCCCACTGCAGCCACTATACCTTTATTTCCCTTGCACAGTTTTTGTGGATCTACTGGCCCCCAGGATCACAGTTTTCAGAAGCACAGAAGGCTGCAATAGCCGGGGGAGGCAGAAAAGTTTTCTTCATCTTAAGCAACTTTGCTTGGGCTATTTGCAGTGTAATCTTAAACAGATATACTTAGAAGTAAATTCCATTGCATTCAGTAGTACTTACTTGTTTTTAGTAAGTGTGTAAGGCTCTAAGACAAAGAATAGGAAAAGATGCACAGCAAAATTACACAACAGCAGGTGCTGTAAGCTGCATCTGACTTCCTCGTCTTATTCCTATGAAAATCAGTGGGAAAATGTCCCTTCAGCTGGAGCGAACCATATCACTGAAGCCCGCAGGGGATTTTCTCTCTCTTCTACTTAACTGTACTTCCCCGTAATTCATGCAGGCACTGACCTAAAGCCAGATCTGAACTTTCTATCTGTTTCTCAGTGCATATCATTTTAATTCCATGTGTAACTAACTGAATAGATAGAACTTAATGGCTCCTAGGGAACCATTCTCATTCTTGATGTCAATTCTAGTTGATGTACATGGGGAAAGTGTCTTTGCTAAAAGGCCTTTATCTGACTGCATTTACTTCATAATATATAACAGCAGGCATTTCCCCCCATCTCAGATTGTACGTCAATGTCATAATTTCTGGTTGCCCGTTTCTGGTGAGCATCAGCAGGTGCTGCCAAGAATTCTATGCCTGGCCAGGTTTGTTGGGCATACAAAGCTCCAAATCCAACTATTTGGGATTTGACAGTGACTCTGAATCAGCGGTAGCAGCAAAGCAGGTGATTGCTAACCGTGCAATCCTGTGCAGAGTTAAGCATGCCTAAGCCCTTTGAAATCAATGGAGACATCTACCTTCATGGAAATCAGACGGCAGCCAAGAATTTTAAGAAAGTAAGAAGAAATTGT
>NW_015218519.1:0-1329 GCF_001447785.1 Gekko japonicus | reverse complement strand
TTCAACAGCTCAACAGTTCTCATGAAGCCTCCCTCCTACATTACTGCAGGTGTGAAAAAACAAACAGTGGTACTACCGTTAGCTGGAAGGGAGCGATAACAATATCTGCTGAGGATTTTTGCTTGGATCCTAAGACACTGCTCTGTCAGACAACCAGGAGCTCCTCTGAATGAATGGCTTTTCCATCTGCAGTGGAGGAGAGAAAGATTTTTACCAAATCCCCTTCCTCCTGTAGACTCTCAATTTGCTCAGTGAAAGGGGGAGTGGTGGAAATGGTCTTCCTCGATAGCCAGGAATCAAACTTGAGGACTCCTTCACTATGCTGTTCTACTACGCTTTCTGTCATTCTTATAACCTGCCCAACAGGGGATGTAGGCAAAATTTGCAACAAAGGTAGTAAGTATAACTTTAAAACTCTGTGGCCTGTGAATTCCTTATTTGAATGGATCAAACTACCTTCATGTGCTTATCTGGTTTAGTGCCATTTAAAATGCTTTTCCAATACATTTTCCAGATTTTACGTACATAAGAAATGATAATCTGCTATCTAGAAACAGAGACCATGTGTGCATAAGAAATATTTTGCTTCCTGTTGTTGTATCACAGCAAGGATAGCATAGCAGACATCACTTATACTTACACATTTTTGCATATACAGAATCTTCATTTGGAACTGTCTTCTTATATAACATTGATTAATCAGCTTTGTCATACCTGGGTAACTATCATTACATATTCCTTCATTTTCTCCACTCATTCAGTATACCTCTTAGAAGTCTACCAGCAATATGAGGATGAAATGTTTGAAAGATACTCAGCAAAAATGAATTGAAATTTATCATAATAGCAAAAAACCCACTCATGTAGCTGCTGGCAATAAAACACTTAAGAGCATCACATGCACATATATGCACTGTGTATTGGGAGCCTTGGAGTCATTACAGTGCACCTTGTAAGCAGGAAAATGGCAAATGCTTATGTGAAACCCTTCATTAGCTTTCTTCAGATGGCTGCCACAGTTATGAGTACATAATGAGCTGTTTTTCTACTTCAAAACAATTACAATGTTCATACTGACAAATTTATGATAAGGTTACTGAGCATGCCTACTTATCAAAAGCTAAACATCAGCAAGTAAGTCTATGGGCTGAATTCAATATGCAGAAAGAAGATTAGAAAATTACACTCTGCCATCTGGGTTTTTTGGTGATACAGAAATATAGTGGTCAGACTCCAAAAACTGCAGACTAAGTCCCATGAGCTTATGGAGGGCTTGTTTCTCTCAAGACAGCAGACCCTCACCCATGCTACATGGCAAATCATGCTACA
>NW_015218518.1:0-1329 GCF_001447785.1 Gekko japonicus | reverse complement strand
TCCAGTCACAGCATATTGGGGCAGGGACTCCCTGGGGACCAGATCCATTCGCCCTGCAGTTCTACAGCTTCACTCGGGAGATTGCAGTTTGTGCTTCAACTTCTGACGGGGCTGTTTTGCAGGCTGTCCTGCATAGACATGTGCCTGGATCTTGTTAAAAGATGTGCTGTTCTGTATGGGTCGCTCCCATCCTTCCAGGAAGTAATGAAGCCCATCCAACTACTGCTCAGTCAGCATGTGCCAGTGAGTGCGTACCCTGCACGGTTACAGGTAAGGGAGAGCTGCCAGTTATGGCAAAAAGAAGTCTGCGTCTCTAAAGAGATTTTGGCTGCTTTAACTGGTCTGGCGTCTTCTTCTTTTCCAGAGCCTCAAATTCCTCCCTCTCAGACAGCTTGTGGGGAGGAGGGGTGATGCATGCACTCATACTGAGCTTCTTTTCTAGGGCCCCATATGGGCTTCTAGGGGCTGAAAGCATGAGCATTTGTGGGCCTAGTCACAGTTTCTCTCAGTCTTTAAAGCAGATTTCTCTTTAAAAAGACAGGAGGACGCAGGATTCAGAGGACAAATTCTTTGCCTAAAATTCTAGTTGAGATTCCAGCTGAAGTCTTGCAAAACATGGTGTGAAAATCCATGGCCATTAAATGGATTGGATTGTGGAACAGGTGGCTAGAAACAGTTCTGTGTGCTCTGGACCTCTGTGCAATGCCACAGAAATGTAAACCCAAGAAAATACTTTGTAGTGAGTCTCCAAAACGATACTTTTTAAGCCTATTTGCTAATTGTAGCAAAAAGTACCATTGTGGAAAGATGGATCAGCTGGCTTGGAGCCTCTTAAGGGCAGGTGGTTGAGCTTACCTCGCCTGTGGCCTTTGATTTCTCCTCTCCAAGTACTTGTATTGACTGCCTGCTTGCTGTTTATAAGCTATCCAGGTGTGGAGTTTGAAACAGGTCCAGATGTCCAGTTGGGTATTTTAATTGCACAGTACACTTGAAGCATTGTAGCTTTCTTGGTTTTTGCTGGGCTAACGTTTTGCCTTTTATTTTAAGGAGTTCCACAACAGCATTCTATCGCAGCTGGAGACCCAAGGACCACCTTATCATCCACTAGTGTGCGAAAAGAAAAAACCAGTGCCACTGAAGCTGTTCACACCCAAAATAGTAAAAGTGTGAGTGTTTCTAGTTCTGAAATACACCTGTAGATATGGAACCTCCGTATAGAACCAGAACACATGTGTAAAGTGGCGGGGCCCGGGGGTGAGAAAGTTGGAAGCTGCTTTGGGTCCACATTGGAGCTACAAGTGGGGTATAACTGCAGTAAATAAAAATGTA
>NW_015218517.1:0-1330 GCF_001447785.1 Gekko japonicus | reverse complement strand
TCTTAACCTGCTCTGTAAAAGCCAACTCCACTCTACCAAGGACAAATGGATGCAATCCCTTTAGAGGATTGGCTTATCTGAGTGGCATTACCTCTGTCTTGTCTGCATTCAACTTCATCTTGTTCTACCTTAGCACTCTGACCATTGGCTCAAAGCACTGGTTCAGAAACGAGACAGGTGCATCTGGAGACCTGGATAATGAAATACAGAGCTGGTGTGATCTGCGTATTTATGACATCTGACCCCAAATTTCCAGACAATCTCATTTCGTAGCTTCACAGCCCCCACCCAGTTGATTCTACTCCTATAGTGGAAATTGTTTATGTCCAGTCAGACAGAAAAGACTGAAACCACTGATGAGCTATTCCCTTGACACTAACTCTGTGTTCCAGCAGTGGATAAGAATGGAGTGGTCAGCTGTGTGAAAGGCTGCTGATAGATCTAAGAGATCTAAGAGTTTCCACGGGGACGTCTGCTCCCTATCCAGCTTTAAATGAAGATAATCTACCAGTGCAATGAAAACTGGCCTGAAACTGGATTGAAACAGGTCAAGGGCAGATTTGTCATCCAGGAACTCTTGGAGCTGCTCTGCCAACACATGCTTTATTGCCTTCCCCAGAAAAGGTAAATTGGAGAAGGGCCTATAATTGGCTACCTTATACTTAGCCAACAAAGGGTTTTTTAAGTGAAGGTCCAATACTGTTTCTTTCAAAGATCAAGGGAGACCCCCTTCAGACAATGAGTCAGCAAAATTTTTACCAACATCTCTAATACCTTTTCCAAGCGAGATTTTGAAAGCCATGATGGATATGGATCAAGAGCACAAGTGGTGGCTCTCACACTCCCAAGGACCCTGATAGCATCCATTGGCAAGATCAATCTGAAAATATCTATAACAAAAGGACAAGCAAATACTTCTGGTATTTCAGATACTGGATGTACTCTCAACTTTGGCTTCGAAGTCCAAACAGATGAGAGAGATTTTTATCAGTGAAAAGCCTGACAAAAGCATCACAGCTAGGGGCCACTTTAAATGGGTTGAGCTGGATGAGATTCTGCTTATGCAATAGTGGCAGAGAAGAAAGCCTTATTCACCAGCCTCATAGGCCTGCAAATAGCCATATGGCACATTCAACATGAGTTTTCTGACAGTGTTGCACTAGTTATCTTCCATTCTGCTTCATATCACCCAGCTTCCTAGTAAACCACAAAGCCAGGAACCTATATGAGTGTGGATGAGGAGGCCAAGGAGAAACCCTGTTAATCCAGCCCATCATTCCATGAAGCTATATGGACCTCCACGGAGTCACTAGCAGAGTTCTCAAAATCT
>NW_015218516.1:0-1330 GCF_001447785.1 Gekko japonicus | reverse complement strand
GCTCTAGTGCGAAATCATCCACAGTCTAAGCTGAAGAGCAGTGTGCGCCGTCCTCTGCTGCTAAGGATATTCTCCAGCATCATGAAGGAAACACGCACGTGAAGCCCACTGACCGAGACCATTTTCAGGGAAAAGGAGAAGGCAGGGGAAGGTATGTTTCTGGCAAAATGCCAGTGTTAGGCCTGCCTGAATCCACCCCCACCCCCCCAGGCTGGTCGTCACTTCCCAGGTTCATGTAAAGACTTGGAAGGTGATCGATACATTTCCTGGCTGAAGCTTCCATTTAGCGGAACCCAAAAGA
Source organism: Gekko japonicus (assembly GCF_001447785.1). Classification (NCBI taxonomy): domain Eukaryota; kingdom Metazoa; phylum Chordata; class Lepidosauria; order Squamata; family Gekkonidae; genus Gekko; species Gekko japonicus. Next base: position 1,029 of record NW_015218516.1, on the reverse strand, counting down.
CAATCTTCAGTTCCATAATACTCAAGGAATAATGAATCGGTAGCAGTGTAACCTTTTTTAAAATCAGAAACCGGGCTGTCAACAAGCAGTTTATTATTAGTATTATTACGATGGTGGTTTCTTTACTGGGGGGCAAGAAATGCCCGGCCTTTCCTTCCCCCTATATTCATTCTATCCTGCCACGATTGTAAAATCAATCTGCTGATGGCTTTGAGATCAATATACACTGGACAATATGGCACGCAATTTCTTTTATTTGTGTTAGTAGCATCGCCACTGCAGCTTATTCTCCATAATTGACAAGGCTGCCTGCAGAGAACCAACCTATGAAGATTTGTGGTTAAATTAATGATGTGTCATCTGCTTAGCTGGGTTTCCTTTTCTGTTCCCCCCCCCTTTCTTTTTTGGTTTTAAAAGCAGTAAGTCATAATTGCCAGATTGCTCAGTCAGGACAGAAACGAAATATGGAAAGATCTCAGGGAAAAGAAATAAAAACATAAGGCTGATGCTACATGGGATGTCTGGCACGGCTTCGCATTTCCTACATATTATGCCTTAAGTAACAGAAGGCTGGCTGCCGCTTTCAGTTTTCTTGGACCGCTGCCTCAAGAGCGGCTGCTGGAGACCGTGCACTGATCCTTGCATGCAATCAGAGAGAACTCGCGGCTAAGAGGAGAGGCCAACGGACTAGACGCAAAGCCTTGCACAAGGCAGAAGGGGTGTCAAGAAGAAGATGGGGAAAGTGGCAGGAGTTCCTGACAAAAGACCAAAGTCTCTCATCCAAATCTACTTGCGGTTAAGAGGGCAAGTCCAAAAGGCGACAAAGGCATCGCTACGCTGATCGTTGACATCCAGCAGAACGTGTTCTGATGTTCATCTGCATACACAATGTAAACAATTAAATATTAGATGAAAATTATAACTACACCAATGTGCTTTCTAAATCCCTTGGACCTACATTCAATATACTAGCATATATGCATGGATTTAAAGAACCAGGAAGATAGTGGATTTATTCTTTTAAGGGAA
>NW_015218515.1:0-1331 GCF_001447785.1 Gekko japonicus | reverse complement strand
TAGCTTCTGAGACCTGAAGAGATTGGGCTTGTCTGGGCTATCCAGATAAGGGCCTCCTCATGAGTCTTGAGGGTCCTGCTTATTTTTTTGTGAATCTACTGTCCATCGATTTCATTGAGTGCATGCAAGTTCTAGCGTTATGGGAGAAGGAAACAAAACCCTTCTATTCACTTTATCACTGTTTATAAACATCTATTATATCTCCCCCACCCTTAGTCATTTTTTCTCCAAACTAAAAAGCTCCAAATTCCCTAGTCTTTCCTTGTTAATCCTATTGATTGCCCTTTTCCAGTGCCACGGTATCCTTTTCAAGATATGACAAATAGAACTGTACACAGCATTCCAAAAATCCACATGTGGCCATTGCAATGCTGTTATTTTAAAAAAAAATTCAGTCCCTTTCCTACTAATCTCAAGCATATAATTTGCCCTTTTTGCTTTTACTGCTGCCACATATTGAGTGGACATTTTAACTGGACTAACTGCTATGACCCAAGAGCTATTTCCTAATCAGTTTCTGCGCGTTCACGCCCTATCAGTGTATACACGTTAGGATTTTTTCTTCTTCTTTTGTGGATCCCTTTCCTTTGTAGCAATGGATGGAGCAGATTTTAACCAGGCCTATATCCAAGTGGGAATCCAGGACTGATAGCTCGAATTGAGAGAGAGGATGAGTCCCACTCCATGGCAGCCATGTGAGACATGTGAGTGAGATGATTCTCTCCAGAGTCTTCCACAATGAAGGAGGTTTCTCTCTCTTGTCACTACAAGTGCAATGAAACTAACTGAGGAGCTTCCCTGCTCTGCCCTGCCTCCCTGCATCCTGAACCAGGCCCCCCCACAACCCACCACAGGAAAAGAAAAGCCCCCAAAGAAGACAAAAGAGCCTGTTTTGGCCCTGCCACCTGCTATCCCCTGCGTTACAATACCGCCTTAAAAACTGAACAAACAAAAGGCCTTAAAATCTTAAAGGGGCCCATTCATTAGGGTGACAAAGGGGGAAAGAAATACATTATCATAATTAATCCTGTGGCTGGCGGTGGGTGGCGAGGCCCTCTGTCTCCCAAGGTGGCAGCGGTGATCATGTCCTCAAGTCCTGCTGCACTAATGTACATTGGGTAGGCAGGGATGAGAGCAAGGGCAGTCTTTGCCAGCCTCCACCGCCCCCCCCTACTCCACTCCCCAACTTTCCCCCATTGATCTGTGTTGGTTCCTTCCCAAGTTTTAGCCCCCTTGCTACCTATCAAGTCATCCCAATTCTGCAGGACTGAAGCAGACTCTCTAAAGCCTCATTCCTCAAATGAGTGTGAGCGTACACCTGTGGCATTCTG
>NW_015218514.1:0-1330 GCF_001447785.1 Gekko japonicus | reverse complement strand
TTACTTCTGAGTAGGCCTTCTTAGGATTGCTTTTGAAGGTGCAGAATAACAGAACTGTCAGTAGGTTGAAATTCTGGCACACAAAAATCTCAGCCGTCTATGCATAGACTTTGATGGAGGCATCTTCTGAGCTTCACATCTGGAACTGTGACAGCAGGGTCTGAAGCAGGAGGGCTCTGGGGGGCACATGAGTACCCCCCTCCCCGGTTTGCAGGTTTTTTTTTTCTTTCCATAGCCATCAGATTTTCAAAATTAATAAAACTAAGGGGTTTTTTGCAATTGAATATTGTAATATCAATTGGGATCCACATACAGGGCTCATGGAGAAAACTATTGCCATTCATGCTAATATTTTTTGGTGGAATTTGACCTAGATCTTGAAAGCTTGGTAATGTTGGGACATACCTTAGGATGCTTTGTTTTGTGTCAAATCTAGTGTCAGGCAGACTCTTAAGACTCGTAGCAAACATAGTGTCCTTTGTGCCTCTGAAACTCTGAGGAGATTAAGCAGGCTTCAGGTAATTTTATAGCAGTTAGCGGATCCTAGCTAAAAGCATTAGATTAGTTCTTGCAGTTAGTGCAGTGAACAGATGGCATATGATTCACAGCTCTGCTAAAGCTAAGCAAGTCCGGATCTGTTCAGTAACTGGATGGGAGTCTCTTTCTAAGTTTCATGGATGATAGGCAGGATATAAATATAATGAATAAACTATTGTCTATACATTGCAGTAACTCTTCAGTATGCAATATCAAGACTTAGGGAAGTTCTGCTAAGGCTAAGGAAGCACAGATCTGTTCCGTAACTGTATGGGAGACAGCATGGTTTCAGTTTATGTCCCTCTATCCTGTGGCATTGCATTTGAGACATAATGATGCAGAAGGCTTTGTCTCCTTATAGTTTATCCCTTTGAAGCAACTTTTAGCCTTTTGTGACAGAAGGGGCCAGTTTTTGACCCAATATTTACAGAGTTAGGTATACGTTTTGACCGATTAAATGACTTAATATCACATCAGCACTTTCTGACAAGATTACAAATAGAATATACTTTTTTTGGTAAAAGCTTACCCTTGCCACTAGATTCTGCTATTTGTGGCATTGTCAGAATGGATAGGTTTCATTAGGTAGGATTGTGTGAATCCATCACACTAGGTGAAAGGACCTTTACTCCCCAGTGGAAGAGTGTCTTGTGACAGGGGAAAGCACTTGCCACTGAAGAAAAGTGCCTTCACTAGCTCTGTAGGATCCAACTCATTATTTACATGACATAGCAACAGAAATTGTGTGTATTTGTGCAACTAATTATTAGTACTGTGGTACTCTGTAAGGATG
>NW_015218513.1:0-1330 GCF_001447785.1 Gekko japonicus | reverse complement strand
ACCTTGAACAGGTCAGCAGTACTAAGCCAAACTCCGGTGTGCCAGTTGTACATCTGTCTCCTCACCATATGCTCTTTTTTCGAACGGGTTCACTCTTGGGCAAGGGCATTTTCAGAGGCAGAACCAACCCTTTCAAATGATCTGTGGGCATGGTGTTTTCATTTCAGGGTACTTTCATGTCACATGGCATGTCAAGATGTTATATTTTAGAGAGCCACCTTTGGAGGCTAAAGAAGTGATAGATCTCTGCAGTAATGGTACTGTGTATTAGAGGCAGGTCAGATGGTGTACGTTTTATGCTGTTGGTTTTTATTCTCTCTCCCCTCCCCCCCCCAACTTAGTGTTTCTTTTTAAGACAGCCTGGAGTCCTCAGAGGAAGGTGAGGTATAGATGTTTCAACAATAAACTGTAACACACTCCCAAACCCCCTTCAAAATAGAATGTGATTTAAGCCTGCTGTCTTTAAAAAGAAAAAAAGGAAAGGGGTGCAAAATGAGTCCCATGGGAAGAGAACTCCATACCCTTAGTGGTGCCTTCACAGTGAAAGCCTTGCCACACTTCTGAGTTTGGAGGCTGTGTTCTCTTGAAAACATAATTCTTTATAGTCAGTAGCTTTCCTGTTCCTGGTAGAAGAGAACTGGGAAGGGCTTGGAATTTAAGGAGGGATGTCAGCAGGATGGTGGATGTGAGTGTCTACCAGGTGTGCCTGTGCTGACCTACTTGGCCGCCTTGTGTATAATGCGACTCAAAAGAGCAACCAGGTCACGAATAAAATGGACATTGCAGAGATGTGTGGCAGGAAGAAAAGAACAAAATGATAAGTATTTTATGAATACCCAATGAAAATAGAAGCTGAACTGGGCAGATGAGGGAACAGATATTGGAAGATTGCTGAATGATACCAACTTGACATATGAGAATCTGGATGACAATAGGTATAGGGTCCAAGTTTAAGTGTATTTCTTTATAGTGAGGGCCAGAAACAATACAATACAAATCATATGGAGGGAGGCAGGAAGATTAAATGAGGGGAGCAAAAATCATGCTTCTTAAATCAATATTACAATATATTTTTTATCCAGCCTAAACTTTATTTAAAGGAGGACTGGGTTCAGAAATTGCATGAAGAAGCCACTTTAAGAAGTTGAAATGCATCATGTATATCTTGGAATATGAAGTGGCATTATCACATTTATGCAGTACAAAGTACAAAAGCCTTTTTATTGAATAACAAGTTTGAAAGGCACTACATGATATGCTGCTAAGAAATATATGCATATCTTTGTCAGTAGGTGGGGGTGGAGTATCTGGGTTTAGAAATGGTATGCAT
>NW_015218512.1:0-1331 GCF_001447785.1 Gekko japonicus | reverse complement strand
TCTTTTTCTACGAAACGATTCCTGAATATGAGTCACTGATATGTGTTTTTACATGCTTAACACAGTACATTTTCTTGGCTTCCATCTTCTTTTGTGCTTCCCTGATAAATATATCTCATACAAGGAGAAGAAGAACATTTAAAAGTGTGTGGTAACTCAAAATACAGCAACAGGTGTAGAACTTTTCCCAACCAGCTAGTCCCTATGCCTTGAAAAGGTATCCTGAAGATTCCTTTTCATGCACTATTTAAATTCATAATGTATTATTTCTCATACATATTTTTAACAAAAGGCTAGTGGGGGATGTTTTCACTAAATGAGGCCTTCTGTGTTGTTCGTCTTTGCTGCCAGAAAGATTCAAGGGGCTGACAAAAAAAACACATTACCAAAGGGAGCTCAAATCCGCCTGAGCTTCAGATGCTATCTCTTCAGTGATAACAAATCCTCTCCAAAGAGGGGGAGGGGGGGATAAGAGGAGTCTCTGCAAAGCCCAGGAGGCACAGCAATGAAGTGATGATAAAAGAAGCAAAATGTTACCTAGAGATTTCAAGTGGAGATACAGATTTAAAACTAAAAAGGAAAAAAATCCTTCACATAATCAGCATCAGTGGGGACTTCAATAAAACTTTGAACTCCTCTTTTAGAGACGAAGCTTTGCTGCTGTCACACATTAAGTAAAAAATCCTGGCCTTCTATTCACACACACAGAGAATAACATTGACTATTGGGTGGGAATATCTTTGTATGATCTTTTATGTCTGTTCACATCCTTAACTGCACCAGAATCAGTAAAAGGTAACCATCTGAGAATGTATCTAGAAAACTGTATTTAAGTATAGAAGGCCTTGCTATGTGATATTTAGCAATTTTATCTATTTACTATTTATTAGCAACAATATTACTCTTGCTACTACTACTGTTGCTGCTAGAGCTAGAGATGTGTACTACTACCAGTAGTAATAGTAGTAGTAGCAAACATAGCAAGTAAAAGTTTGCACACATCCCTAGCTTGTACCCTTAAGCTATCTACTATATTTTTATCCTGCCCTTCCTCCATGGAGTCTAGGGCTGTGTACATAGTTCTCTCATAGTTTTTAGTAAGGCTAAGAAATCAGCTGTTGGATCATCTTCTGCCACAATGCATAGAGATTTCATTATTAACCATAGCCTGAACATGCATGTACTGTTCATACCATTTGGCCACTTCAAAACTTTTTAAACAAAGTGCTATGTGCTGTGGAAGAGAGACCATGAACATGAGGCTTGCTGTCCTGCCCCACTACAGTTCAATGCACTTGGAAGGACATACATCCACTTAGAATTGCACTACT
>NW_015218511.1:0-1331 GCF_001447785.1 Gekko japonicus | reverse complement strand
TTTCAGGAAGGGAGTCTGAAGAACTCAACCCATCTGAGGTGACCAGAGATTAAATTCTAGAACTACCGGGGAAATGAAAAACTGATATGTCTCCAAGTCTTGATGGCATACACTGGAGAGTTCTTAAGGAACGCAGATGTGACATCGTTGGTCTACTAACTCGTATATGTAACCTCTCACAAAATTCAGCCACTGTACCAGACTCCCAGTCCAACTGCTGCACCATACTGCCCTACTTGAAAAGGCTCTCAGTCTGCCTACCTGTTCAACATCCTTGACGTAGGGCTCTTCTGCACTTTCTCAGCAAAAGCTCTGGGGTTGCCATAGAGCGCCCCCTCAACAATGTGGCTCTAGGACACGCATTGCCAGACATTTCTGGAAAAACAGGTGCATGCCTACACATGCAACGTATGAAGAAGTGCATTGCCTCTGTGCGTGTGAGGAATAACAGCTTTCCATCTCCTTGCTGTCATTTTCAAATGCTTGACATTGTTGTTACTTGGTCTATTTAGGAGAAAAAGCACATTGGCCAGTTTCGGGCAGTGCCTTGGGCCTGCCAGCTTGTGAAGACTCTTATTTTTATGCAGTAGCCGATAGTGCTGCAGTCATGTTGGCACTTTCTGCGAGGTGTAACGCACGAGAGCAGGGACTTTAAAATGAGAGAGCGTGAGAGAGAAAATCAATAGAAATGGACAAGTGTGTTATGTTCAGGCGAGTCTGGGGCGTGAGATTCATTGTCAGAAGTGTCCATTTTGGCCATAAAAATCCCAGAGCAAGAAAACAGTGTAAACATTTTGCACCTGAAGGAAAGATACAGTGCTTGACAAGGGTTGGGGTCCCATGATATCAAGCTATTGCCTGGCCAAGCTGCCTTGAATGTATTTGCTGTAAAAAAGACACCGGGCTGTCCTCACTAATGAGCAATAAAGGATGGGAAATAATTTGTTTGGTTTAAGGGGCTTCTGTTTGTCTTCCCCCTTTGGGGCAGTTACGCAGAGACAGGCATCAAAACAGAGAGTATCTCATTTAGAAAAGTTTCCCCTGTTTGTGGGTTGAGAGCTATTCTGACACAGCAGGGATTCTGAAAGTTGCTGGCTTTTCAATACGTTCCTGTCCAAATACTGGCAGAGGGGAATGAGAATGCGTAAGATTGGGCCATATTGTTTCTGATCCTTGCTGTCTCTAGTACCTGTGGCACACAAAAAATGACCAGTCCTCTGAATGTGCGGATGGAGTGTGGCCAGCACATGAAATCTAAATTGCTAATCATCCATAAAAGGTCATATAAGCTGCACACTCTGCCATTAGAAACACTGTGTGAATCTAGGGAC
>NW_015218510.1:0-1331 GCF_001447785.1 Gekko japonicus | reverse complement strand
TAACTGGTTTCTTTGTCTTTTCAGGTAGGAGGCGTTCGAAATCATGGAGCCCCTAATCACCGGTTTTAAAGCATCCCAGACTGTGCAAGGGGAGGAATCCTGAGTTGCGTTATTCTTGAAGTAGTTTTTGATATCCTGCTGTATATGTTCCGCGAATTGTTGATTATTTAATAAAGATATATTTAGAGACCATTGTCTACTTTTCTTACTTTCTTCCTGACAGTTAATTGTACATGTAAGCCAATCATGATCTGACCATCTATGTGGGTCTATTTCTGTGTTTTCTACATGTTGAATCAAGGACGTGGATAGTAAAATTAAATCAATTCTTGTATGTACCTGATGTTTTGGAGAGAAATAAGTATAGTCTCTTTCTCCGGGATGTTTCAATCTCCAAATGTCTGTGAGGTCATGTGTTTTTATTATGGAGTCTAAGTTGGTGTGTCTGTTTCTACTAGCATTCTGATTATGAGGGTGGTGGGATTTATCAAGATTGTTGTCTACGATGTAATTGAAGTCTCCCCCTAGTATGATGTCACCATCAGCAAAGTTTTTAAGCAAGGTAAGTGTGGACTCGATGAAGTGTAGTTGACCCTCGTTGGGTGCGTAAATTGTGGCAATAGTTGTTTTTCTACTGTTTAGTTCTCCCTTTATAAAGAGATATCTACCATTAGGATCTGCCAAGGTTTTATCTAGTGCGAAATGGAGATTTCGAGTCAATAAGATAGCCACACCTCTAGAATTTGAGCTGCCCGGGGCAAGAATTTGCGTAGGGAATTTGGAAGATTTGAAGACCAAACGCTCCGTTTTTTTTAAGTGCGTTTCCTGTAAAAGGATGATGTCAGGTTTTTGTTTCATTAGAGTAGAGAGGACTCTACGCTTTTTAATGGGATGGTTCAGACCTCTTACATTGTTTGAGATAATTTTAATGTGGTTAGCCATATTTTACTGATTCAGTGCAGAGTGGGTTTCCTACCTGTAATAGTATACTTCAGGGATGGCTTTTTGAGGCTAGCAGAGAGGGAGATCCGCAATGTTCTTCTGGATATAGATAAGTATTAGCTTGGTAGGATTCAGTGGATGGAAAGCGCTGCTTCTGGAAGTGGAGAATAATCAAGATTTGAAAATTAATCAGTGGGTTCAAAATTAGTTGGATCAGAGTTTCAATTGATTGAGATGTATGAAATTTTGTGCTAATTAATTATTGAATCAATATAAAGTGTCCTATACTATATACTTAGATTGGTGGAATATGCAGAGAATTATATAAGCTTCAGGTATCAATGTATGTGCAATAAGGGGAGTTACAACTTTATACACCCTTTTTTTCC
>NW_015218509.1:0-1331 GCF_001447785.1 Gekko japonicus | reverse complement strand
CAGCCTTCTATTGGCTAAATGGCTTTTCTAGCATAAGCAAACATTCATGGGAACAAGGACTTAGTCCACATCAGCATATATGAGAAAAAAATGTGTTAATCTTTAAGATGCCAAAAGACTCCTGTGTTTTTCCCCCTCTGTGTCCCTGATGTCATTTGATTTTACACTTGATGATACATACAATGCCACTTTTGCTATAATCAAATGTGAGTCTTATGTTTGCTATCAAAATAATTTGCAACTGGGTCTTCTCTGTATGGACAAGACAGTCTTGGTGCAAATGATGGCTACTGCACTAACGTTGCTCCATGGCAATCATTTGGCTTCGCTTGAAATGGCCACACAGGAAAATCTGAATTCTTGGTATAGTGCAACAACAGTGCAACCTCTAACCTCATGTGGACGCATCCGAAGTCTCCCATTTTAACATAACACCATTTGTTTTTGGAAAACCCAATAGTTCCTTCTCACACCTACATGAATGCACATGAATTCCCAGCTAAGCCTGTATGTCCATGTCCCTTCGCATACACAGAGACAGGAGTTTACAAGCTTGGCTTTATGAGCAGAAAGCCCCCAAGCGGGTATGTGCAAGGCTTTCTTTCCTGCACACATACCAAGCCCTTTGAGTTGACTGCTCTGTTTTATAACATTGCTGTTTCCTGGCCTCACTTTTATTACATCTGTTCTTTGGGGTATGGTGTTATAAATTAGGTATGTGATGATGTGTAATCACTAACTGGAAAGGCAATACGTTTTCACTGCCACAGCAGTGAGACAAATAAAGGGGGAGTATGAGAGACTGCCGAGGCTTTGACAAAGGGGTATATTTGGAAAACCTGATCACAAATTGAAAACAATGTTACCCTAATGCAGGTGGTTTCATCAAGCAGTCATCGAGCTCTCCTTCTTTCGAGGTGGAAAAAAGGCCTGAACTTTTGAGAGTACAATTTCCCCCCTGATCGCCTGTTGAAAATGGTATACTTCCCTTAGCATTTTTTTCGCTCAGAGATCAAGTTATGCATGCATCTTCTCTAGTGCTTTGAAGACAACTAAGAAGGGCGGAGGGAAGTTGCCAAAACCAGCAACAGGAGATCCCTTCCCCCATGTTTCCTTTGAAATCACAAAGTGGATGCAATTCCAAGAGGTTATTCATTGTTCTTGACTACTCAGTTGGGGGGAAAAAGTAACACAATAGCATAACTATAACTTTTGAGCACCGGTGACAACAAGGAAGGACAAAATATACAGGCTTCTAAGAAGAGGATAATACGCAAGGAACTGCTCTTTGGGTCCCAGTTGAGGTGCTACTTGGCCAACCCACCTTAGAT
>NW_015218508.1:0-1331 GCF_001447785.1 Gekko japonicus | reverse complement strand
TTGCCAACTCTAGATTGGGAAATTCCTAGTTTTGATTTGGACATTGAGAATGCAACTAGAAAACAATTCCCAGGATGTAAGTCTTCATTAGTGCAAAAGAAATGAGTCAAATATAATGAGTGATATTGGGATTCCTTTAAATTATGCCATTAGCAGCTACAGGTCTAGTGTGATGACTGCCAGACATTCAGGTGTCAAACCCAGGCTTGAAATACAGCTAATTTCTAATTGCAAAGTAATAATTTGAGGGCGAAGAGATCAACGCAGAATAAAAGCGAGAATCATGAGTGGGAGGAATCCAAATCATAATCCTATTATTGTCATACTTTGTGGCATCACAAGTGAGCACTGAAATAAGCAGTGAAGATGGTTGCTTGGGGTAGAGTCTTGTCATTAAAGAAGATGTCACAAAGAGAGATGATGAATGGTTACCCCTTTTATTTCTATTTCAAACCATGCTATGAGTGACCTTAGGCTTCTTGCAGAATTTAATGTATCTCCTGCCTTACCATTGTAATACCCTACTGAATGCACTGTTTGCATTAAATTTCACCATTCTCTTTGCCATTATCATGATGAAACTGTTGCAGTGGATGCCTTGTAGATACCAAATCACAAGATATCAGAGAACAAAAATTTCGGCAGATGTGGAGTTTGGCCATACTCCTTGCTTTCAGCATTTTTTATAGCATATATTGAGTCTTAATATTTTTTCCCCTTTGTGAAGCAATTCCCACCCAGAAATTTTCCCTGCCTTATTGACTATTCTCAACTGATTTGTTTTTGGTGCATTTGTTTGGATAATTCTTGTTTCCTCCCATTTAGCACACAGGAAAAAGCATTAGTAACACTCTTGATTTTAAATGAACACTATTAATATCCGCCTCTGCAAAGGACTGTGGGATAATTTTGATAAATGTGGCTCAGAAGCTGATCTGACAACAAGCTAGCGCAAAGTCTGAGCATTCATAGCCCATCGCTGCTTCTACAAAGGGCACATGAGGTGGAATGAAACATGGAAGCAGGATGTCAAACAGGGGGAAATAGGGTGGAGAAGGCTGAATGATTCTGTACAAAACACATGCTTCTTCAGATTACTCTAAAATGCCTGAAGGGATTAGGAACATCAGCAAAGAATTTTTAAAAATGGGATGTAGATTGCAAAATGCACAGTAATGCAACGAGGATTTACAACAACGATGCTAAAACATTACTTTCCATACTGTTCTTTTTAAAACAAGTGCATATCCTCTCCCAAGTATATTCATATCTTGATACATACACAAATACTATTCTGAGGCCCCGATCAGATGCAGAAGTTGCCGCGGGAG
>NW_015218507.1:0-1332 GCF_001447785.1 Gekko japonicus | reverse complement strand
AACCACTACATCACACTGGTTCCCTGTATACCCTGGCTCCATTGATTGAAATGGTTTTTCCCCCCTTCTGGTTTTTCTGCTAGGGGAGTTTAGTGTCCCAGCTAACCTATCAGTGTTAGTGGGTTACTGGCATACTGGGACTAAAGGATTAGTGTTGGTCCATGACAACTATTTGTGACTTGTGTAACTTTCTCTCACCTTACTTCTAAACACCCTTTTTTTGGAAGCCAGGCCAATGATAAAGGGAATCCACTGGCAGATTTGCAGTTTCTGCCACTGAAAATATGCCAGTCTTGGAGGAACCCTGCTGAATATTGGATGTTGGGAAGTCATGTCCAGCCGCTAAGAGCTTTGAATTTTGAAATAATCCGTCGACTCAGATGGTTCTTTTGGGTCCAGTCATTGGCTTTAAGCATTTGTGGTTTGTTTTGCCACCTGAAACCACTTTAGCCGCATCCAATTTTCTTTTCTCTTCTAGCCCTTTTGCAAAACAAAGCAAAGCAAAACAAAAAAACGGGTCTCACATTTCCCCTCCTGTGAGGAATTAGAATGCTAACAAAGCAATGAAAGGCTTAAAAAAAAAAAAAACCTAATTGATGGTTTCCTTTGGGGCACAGAGGAAATTAGAGAAGGGGATAAGAAGCTGCTTTCTTTTGTGTCTGACACACCTGAGCTGCTCCGAGAGGCTCCAGTCATGCCTTCCTGGTTACCATGCACATGAACTGTATTGTCTGGAGGGTCATGTTGCAAGCAAACATATCCCTTAGAACAGATGGAAAGTGCAGTGCTTGAATGCGGTGTGCTGCTGACAGACAAAACCCCACTCCTGGCACAAATAAACAGCTTGCACTTCCTGTGACCTTGCTTCCTTTTAGGGGACGATGTCTTGTGGAAGTCAATTGGTGATGTGCAGTGATGCTAACGTTGTTCCTTGCTAGCAGCTTTAGAGAGACCTTCATCTCGAAGTGGTGATGGCTTCTGAACTTGACCAAGAGGGCACTTCCTATTTGTAGAGCTCAATTAGGAAGGAAAGAAGTCTCCAAGGAATGTCCAAGGATATCCCTCCTCAACAAGCTTTTGTGCTGGACCGTTGGGGTGAATCACAGTTAGTTATTTGAACCCTGTGACATTGTTACCAGTCTTCTGCCCCCATGATATCCCGAGTCCATCCCCCCAAAGCCATTTGGAAAAAGAGGTCTTTGAAACCTCCAGCCAACTGGTTTTGTTCCACTAAACCACTTGTCCATCCAAATTATAATTTCAAGGAATCCAGGATTGCTATGGAGCAAGGAGGCTGAAAATGAGAGAACTTCTTCTTCTTCTTCTTCTTCT
>NW_015218506.1:0-1332 GCF_001447785.1 Gekko japonicus | reverse complement strand
GATGAGACGGGGCTAGCCTGGGCTACCCAATTCAGGGTAAAAAAGTGCTATGCCCATGTTAAGTGTTATCGCCATGGTTCCAACCATCCTCTAAGGAGGCTCCCTCCAATTTCATTACAAAAAGCACCACTTAAACTGGAGGAAGGAAAGCTTAAAACTTTGCTCAGTGGAGTAGCTGTGTCCACCCTATTAACGTGACTTGGGTAACCCATTCAAATTCCATTTGGCACACACAGCTCTTTGCCTTGATAGATGACTGTGCCTTCAAGATACACTGGAACTTTTCAGACCTAGCCTTCTCCGTGCCTGAGAATCTGCATAAAGATCAGAGACCAGAAGCGAATGACCTATTTACTGCTGAGTTATGTCCTCTAGGACTAACAGGATACCCAATTACCAGCTCCAGCATAAACCTGAGCATTTGGGTGGCTTTTCACAGAACCCTTCCTCTCCCGCCCCCAGAAGCCCTGAAGTCAAATGTTTCAGACACTTGACTTGAGATTACAAATTCAAAAGAGGGTCTCTTGCAGCTCCTGAACACCCACCACCAATTTGGATGTCAAACAGGCACAGTTGAAGTCACGTTCTGAACATTGCAAGCTTTTAAAAGCCATATGGCTCAATGCCACAGGGAAATGAAAAATCTTTGGGAGAGAAGGGCTTTGTTTTACCCCAAAGCCCAATTTTTAAATAAATTAATCATCCAGCCCATCCGGAACAAACCCTTTCATTGTTGGGTATTTAAGCAAAGGGGTGGCCCCAGTGCCTGATGGGAGCTGAGGCTAGGGTCTATTAGCCAAATCTATTAGCATAAATATATCCCACCACCCTCAGAGGTGGGTGGAGGCCCCGCATTCCAGTTCACATTTAGCATGGAGAATGTCAGACATCTTGGCAGAGTCACAAACAGCAGTTGGTAATAAAAGACAGAGCATTGTCATTAAGTTTTCCAAGTTGTGCGATGTGTGCAAACGTGTACGTCTTTGCTTTTTGCATTGAACTCAACGTCTTCTTTGAGATCAGCCAAGAGAGAAGGCAGCAGGTTTCTATTAAAGAGACACACATGCAATTGGAATTACGCTCGAAAGTAAACATCTGCTCACGCTCCGAATGTGGATTCTTCAGCACGTCAGCTGAGGCTTGCGTCTAAGTGCAAAACATCCCTCCACACACAAACATACCCTGGTTTCCACAAGCCTAAAATGACCGCCAGGCTTTCAAAATGCCATGTGCCAGCTCAAAGTGGTACTTCTTCAAGAACTGGGGATTATTCACAAGCTTTATGAAGCACAGGTTTATTAAGCAGAGTTCTGAAGTCAGAACCTCACCTGG
>NW_015218505.1:0-1332 GCF_001447785.1 Gekko japonicus | reverse complement strand
GAAGGATTGTGTGGCCCCAGCACCATTGTCCCGCAAGGCAGTCGTGTCCACTCACCTGGCTCCTGTAACGTGGTCACGGCGTCTGCCCTCTGCGGTCTCAGTGTCCCCTGGTAGTCTCTGGTGGCCCGAAGGTGTGGTGCCGTCTGTGTAAGGGAAAAAGGAGCAAGCAATGTCAGCCACCAAGGGTGGTGACAGCATCAGTGAGGGCCTGGGGTGGCGGGTGGAAGGATTGTGTGGTCCCAGCACCATTGTGCGGCAAGCCTCTCTCTTGTGGCCACAGGACCATCAATTTGAAAATCAAGCGCAGTAAAGTATAGGATGGCGTTCCTGAACTCGCACAGTGTCCCAATGTCTTGGTCACTTACCTGGTCCTGTGAGGAGTATGACGTCTGTTCTCACAGCTGTCTCTGTTTCCCAGGGGTCTTGTTGGCAATAGAAAAATGAATTGCTGTCTGTAAAAAGAGAAAGATAAAGTGACGCCTTGTCCACTTACCCGCCTTGTTTACTTACCTGGGTCCGTGATGTGTATGGTATGTCTTCTCACCACGATCTCGGTGTCCTGGAGAGTTTTGGAATCTGAGGTTTTGCCTGTAGAAAGGAAAGCATTAAGCGATGTCAGCCCCCAAAGATGGATGTCAGGCGCCCTGAGCCCACATTGCAGGGAGGGCGGGCTATGAATTGAAGGAAATAAATAATAAGAGAGAGAGAAAGAGAGATAGAGAACAAATGAAAGGGGGTGGGGGGAGAGAGGGGAGAATGAGGTAAGAAGGAGAGTGGAGGTGGGGCTGCAGAAGCAAGTCTTGGTGGGTAGGCTGGTGAAGTGAGGAGGGAGCTTTGAGAGTGTCTCCCAGCTATCTGTCTTGTTGGCTGGGAAATGCTCTGTCTGCCATTGGGCTTGTCCAGCGGTAGGAGAAGTGGCGAGTGTCTAGGCGGGCTGGGTGGATGGGTGCTTGGCTGAAGGCAGCGTGGCTGTGGGTAGAGTGGTTCAGTGTGGCGAGGCTCCGTTGGGTGTGGTGGAGTGGGCGAGCGTCTGGAGCCGGGTAACCACTGGCTGCAGACGTGGTGGCCGGGCCGAATTATGGAGGGGGGGGCGAGGCGGGCAGACGGAGCCCGATGTCTTGGTCAGCCAGGCTGGTGTGGTGGGGATCTGCAGGTGTGCATCCATGGGCTGCAGTTGCGGCCAGGGGGGCAGGATTGGGGTGTTGAGGGGGGTGCTTGGAGGCTGAATTGCTCCTCCACCTAGGCTCAAGTGGTGGTGGGGGTCCTGGAGCCGGGCCGCCACCGCAGCCACGGTCGGCCGGCTGTCGTAAGGGCGAGGCAGGCAGGCGCAAT
>NW_015218504.1:0-1332 GCF_001447785.1 Gekko japonicus | reverse complement strand
TGTATGAGTTTCAGTGATGGAGTGGCTGTTTTAGCCCTCCCCTGCCCAGCCATTTATCTTCCTACAGCTGTGTTCTCCCTGTTGAGGAAAAGGTATGAGAACTTCTGTCTTCTCTCCCCCTCCTTCTTGGGGAGGAGAAAGCAGATTGACACAGCAACTTTGAATGGGCAAATCATTCAGAAGAGGGTTTAATGCTCCACTTATTTTGCTGTTGCTTTACTGAAATTTGCAACATACTCAGTTGCTTTGGATGAAAGAAGAACAAAACATTAGAGAAGCATACATATTTCATGTGTCTGAGTGTAGTTTGAGTCACAGTCTCCTCTATCAGCCGTGCAGAAAGGTGGAAGACTGTTACAGGCAGAACACTTTTTAATTGCATGGTCTGCATTCCCCTTTTCTCATTGTCTCTGCAGCAGTGTCTCCAGATGCATTTTATACGTTCCCTCAAGCAATACCGCTTGTTCAGAACTGCAAGTCCCTTTGATAGGAGAGTTACATGTTTGGAGTGGCATCCAGCGCATCCCAGCACAGTTGCTGTGGGCTCCAAAGGTGGAGATATCATCCTGTGGGACTATGAAGTGCTCAATAAAACCTGCCTCATAAAAGGGGTAAGTTATTATGAAGGTGGACTTCAGTGTCAGCATGTGGTATATGTTAACAGAATAGGGTGTGTTGAAGGTGCTCTACTTTCTATACAAAGGGGAGGATTAGGAAGAAGGATGGAGGGAAATCTGTAAGACACGGGGAAATCTTTTATTTATTTTTTGAGTTTGCTCTTTGCCCCCTTTCAGATGAGAAAGCACTTTACTGAGTGGAATGAAGTCCCTGCTCCTGGTGATATAGTCAATTGTTCTTTTGACCTGCACAGACGTAAAAGAAAAACACCACCTTGACAAATTACAGTTGGGTGCCTCTGTGGACTAAATGACTGTGTGTTACTGCCCGATTTGCTAGAGCTTGAACACATAAAATAGTGATGAAGACAAGTAGTCTGGAGATTCATAGTCCCTCTTGAAAATACCTTTTGCTGCAATTATTATTTGGATTGATATTTCTCTGTGACTGTACTTGCTTCAAGCTTCAGTATTTTTCATTTTTTGTTGCTCAGACTTTTGTCCTGTCATCTTACCCTGACAGAGGCAAAACAAAATACATGTCTAATCTGTATACAAGTTCATAAAAAATACCATAAAACAATTCAAGTTCCCTCAGCCATGATGCAGTTTTGATGACTCACCCAGAGACCAGCCATTATGAAAAAGTTGTATAGATGACTCCCCAGTCCCAGATAATGGTATACTCAGTACTTAACAGTATTTAACATTACTC
>NW_015218503.1:0-1333 GCF_001447785.1 Gekko japonicus | reverse complement strand
TCCAAGGGATCCCCAGCTCCCACCTGGAGTTTGGCATCCCAGTGCCCCCATTTCATAATGGCACCAGTTGCCTCCAAGTAGATGCATTCTGGGAATATTGCATCCACACATGTGCATGCACGCGCACACACACGCATAGCACCTCCCCTTTATAATCAAGTTTTGGCTAGCCACTTTTCTTCAGGGCAGATTTTGCAGGGCAGTGCTTCCTTTTCCTTCAACATCACTGATCAGAAACCATTCATTTAAATGTAAGAAACTAAATTGGTGCACTTGAGGCAGCACTGTACCTGCTTCTTTCTGCTGAGCCCACCAGTTCAGAATCTGCTTTGCATGGGCCCTTCCTGGCTTCCATTTTTGGCCATCCTAGAATGTGGTGGCATTTTGCAAACCAGATTATACTCATACATGTAGATATGATAACATTACCATGAAGAACTTCTTTGATAGCCATTATTGCTTTGTAATATGCCACCACCAAGGATTGCCATTCACATGTAGCCCTTCACAATGGACTGCCTAATTTGCATGCACAGTTGTGGTTGCTCTGCACTCCAATTAAGCAGGTCACGTGGAAAGGGCCAATTTCAAACTTAATTGGTCAGTTGCTCCCAGAATTACATGGCTTTGTGTGCAATCACAATAATTACAAATACACATTAAGAACAAATTTGCATGTCCCTGCTTCAATAACTGGCGATTCAATTTTTAGCAAGTGACTTGCAACATTTTTGGAACTTAATTTTGTTAAATGGCAACACAATGAGACAATAGGTACACATGGCTCTTTAGCAGGGAGGGAGAATGAGGAGATGGTATATTCTGACTTGCGAGGACCCGGGACAAGGATATGCTGTACCCTAAATGCAATTTGAATGCTGCCATTCCTAAACAAGCTTGTGTGAGAGTAAATCCCATAGAAAGTGTTGTGACTTGCTGCTGAATAAACATGGTTAGAATGGAATGGTCTTTCTAGAAGATCTTAAAAAGGGCATCTGTTTTGCAGTTGGTGCATGTCCTCAGATATCCCCACCTTGAGGTTGCTTCACCTACTTTATTTATTTACTTTTATCAGGACAAAAACAACTGTGTGAGGTAGGTTAGACAGAATGATTACCGGTCCAAGATCAGCCAGCATGCTTCCACAGCAGAGTGGAGATTGAACCTGGGTCTCCCAGATTCACCTGATGCTTAGATTTGTGTGATGTTCATATGTAAACACTAGATAAATATTACATGCAAGATCTTTACTCTTAACAAAATATTCAAATTCAGTTTCCCCCTTTGCACTCATGTAGGCTTACAAAGAGAATGTGTGTGTGTGTGTGTGTGT
>NW_015218502.1:0-1332 GCF_001447785.1 Gekko japonicus | reverse complement strand
AAAGACACAGAGCTGAGAAACTGACTCTTGAGACACAATCATAAAGTAGTTGCTAACCACCAACAACCACCCACCTCCCGTGATTCAGATGGTAGTTGTATGCAGAATGTGATAGAGTGTTATGGGACTGAAACCACAGCTCAAATCCTATCAAACTAGTACTATTGTTCAGTAGTCTCCAGAGAAAATATCTTCCAGGAACAGAGACTGATTACCACATCCAGTTATGTAAACAGATGTTTAATTTTTTTCTGTTTCGTGTTTCATCTGTGTTTCCACCATACTGTCTCTTCACATCTTTCATCACCTTTCAGTGAGGAGGGTGCAATATGTAGCCCATGTAAAGCAGACTCCAGGCACTTGTGTGCATTCAGCAGAAGCTTGCTATAATCCAGAGAACTCCAGTATCCAGTTTTAAAGCATGTTTCTGGTAGAGTGCTAAATCATTGAAACAGTTTCTCAACCAAAGTTTTAGTCTCCATCAACACCATTCACTGTGCTTATTCCCCTTTCCACTGTATGCTGATATTTTTGAAGTAGCAGTAATGGGAATGTTTATGCCGAGTATTACTTTTGTCTGAATTCCTACTGCACAGAAAACAAACAGGGCAGTGCCCCATAAATGCTAAAAGGGTCATAAACCAGTGGGAGTACTTGTTGGAATATAGGGTTGCCAGTTTACCTAGAATAGCGGAAGGCCTCCCATTGCTGCCTCCCAGCTTGCCACTGCTTGAGTGAGTGGTGGGATGAAAATGGAAGGGAGTAAAGTTCTGGAAGTGATGTTATGAGGTTGATCAGTGTTTCCCCTCCCCATTCCCAAAAGCTCCTGGGGGTGGATGGCAGATGCCTGGCAACCCTACTGGAACAGCAGGCAATGAGTTCGTCCTCAATCCAAATGTCCAAACACCAGCCCCATCCTCTCTGCATAGCTCTGTTTCTAACCACGAAAGTTTTGTATTAGCAAATAAAATTCTGAAAGATCAAAATCTGTAAAGCAAATACCTCATTTTTCAGGATGTAATTTCTATAATAAGTCCTGCTTCAGCAGTAAAACATGTATGTTTTATGTAAAGGTCTGAGCATGAATCCTTGGAAACAGGAGCTTTTCCTTGTTGTTACTCTTTAGTGACAAATACACATATTCTTATTGGGGTGCAGCCAACTAGCTTTTCTACTGGGGCAAAGGGGAGACTAGGGTTCCCATTGACCCCCAAAAAGGCTATGATGGGGATCATGGGACCTGCATGGAAAAAACCATGTTGGACATGGGCTTCAATAAGGAGGGAAATAAGCTTGAGGCTCGTGCGCTATCGGCAAAGCCAATTGAGCGCA
>NW_015218501.1:0-1333 GCF_001447785.1 Gekko japonicus | reverse complement strand
CTGAAAATATTAAGTGTGAAGATCACTGTTAGACAAACAACTATGGATTAGCTTTTCTAGAGAAAGTAATTAATCAGAGAATACTACTAGTGTATGTAAGGTTTGTTAGATTTATGTAATTCCCATATTTCTTTTTCAATTTGCTATTCTCTTTTTAAGACCTAAAAAAGCACATATGAAAGTAGGTGGGGCAAATTAGTTGCAATAGTTTTCATTTTTAAGATCTCATAAATGTTATAACTTGTAACACAAATGTTATTATATGTTATTACTTGTAACACATAAAGTTGTTTTACAAGATCCAGAGTAGTTTAAAGAAGCTTAAAAATAGTCAAAAATAGATCAACACAGCAGCTTCAATTCACAATACTAGGAAACCAGTGGCATCCAGAGAATGTGAGCCATTCAGTCTTTATTATGGCCCCCAGGCAATGCAGAAACAGGAAAGAAACCCAGTAAAAACACTATTATATAGTTAATTGTCTATATAAAAACTCAACATACATTATACCTCCTAATATATATATTAATGACCATGTTCTACATCAATTAGAGAATGATTTTTGAGGAAGACCTGGGTGGATGGACAAGTTTGTATAATGGGAATATGCACTCCTTCGGATACTGCGAGCCCAGATTTTTTGGTTTTGATATGTCAATGATAACACTGAGTTCCATTCGAAGACAGACTAGAAGGCAAGACAGATTTTGCCATGTAGATTTTGTTAAGTATCATGAAGAGGAGGCCACACCGATGGTACATAACCAATGTGTGATTTTACCACTAAGGAACAACAGAAGGAAACCTTGAAGTGGCTGATAGCAGAAGCCAAACTGACAAAACTGGAAGTGAGATTGCTCTTTCTAAGAAGCTGAGTGACAGCACTTCCTAGTATGCCAAGCCAAGAGATTCTATACCATGGTCCCCCAACATGGCACCAACAGACACCATGGCACCCAAAAATATTTTCCCTTGCATCTGCAAAGCTTTTCAGAAGGTGGATAGGGCTGCAATAATAGCTGCAGCTACTGGAGGATCTGGAGGACTGGTAAAGACCCAGGCTTGTGGTTCCATTCCCCTATCAGACTTACCTTCTTTTTATTTGCCCTTCTTCTTTTTATTCACCCTTCTTTCTCCCCCCCCCCTCCTCAGGGGCTTTCCTTCATTTCTCCCTCCCCCACCTTTGTGATTCTTTTCAAAACAAGGAACCCAGTTATTGTATTTGGCTTGGCCTCCCATAGAAGGCATTTTGGCGTAGCACTCACCATCCATCACAACATTCCAAATATGCCTTCAGGGTTGAGTTGCCAGCTCAGGATTGGGAAATACCTG
>NW_015218500.1:0-1333 GCF_001447785.1 Gekko japonicus | reverse complement strand
TGAAATTTTCCAGATTGGCCGACAGGATTATATTAATAACAAGAGCAGTCATTCTTCATTCTCATTATTTAGACTCACGGGTGAGAAGGTGGGTGCCCGCCCCCTTTTACCCATCTATAGCCTATAAAAACGTTTAATCCCGCCCCTCAGAGAGAAAAGTATTCGCCTTTCCTCAGCCTGGGTTTGCCTCCTTTTCTTGCCCCGCCCCCTTACCCAGTGTATTCTCTTCCCCTTTCCCTGATTGGCTAATATTGTGGGTAGATGCCACGCGGGGGTGATGCGGGGTTGTCCGAAGGGACCCGGAGAAAAAGACCTTTGATTCTTATTGGGGCAAGGAGGGTTGAGCGCATGCTCAGTGGCTGCGCTTCCTCCGCTCGGGTCTGCGCGATGTCTCCGGTATTTTCCAAGCCCGAATCGGGGCCCCTGCCCCAGAAGTTGCTCGCGCGTTACTTGCTCCTGCTGCGCCTCTACCCGGTGCTCACTAAAGCCGTGTCCAGGTGCGTGTAAAGATTAGCCGGGTCTGCAGTTCTGAGTTCGCTTCCCTGGTTGGGAGTAAAGACCTATCGAACTCCATGGGACTTACTTCCGAGTAGGCATGCAGCCGTGTCCTGATGGAATCCCAAAGTTGCTGCCGTTATGCATGCTTAGCTGGGAACAAGATTCTCTGGACACTGTGGGCCTTACTTCCGAGTAAATCTGCTTACCAGTACTTTCCCTTTCCCCCCTTTCCCTTTGTAATTTCTGTTGCGTCTCCGTTGCGTTGAAGAATGCGGTGCCTGGTACCCTCCCACGGCAGCTTCCCTATCCCTGACTGCGGGCTGTCACAAAATGGACTTCTGCCCTTGCTGGGAGTGGAATGCGAGGACCAACTCGCGTGTTCCAAACCCCGCAGCATCGACCTCAGGCATTGTTGAGTCCCCATGGAGTTTCGGGCAGCTTGAATCAACGGAAAACAATCGTAAACCCCGCTTATCCTAAGGAGCAGGTTTACTGTCATGAGAGCCCCCACCTTCAAATCCCCACTTTCAACGGGACTTCATTTATTAATAAATACGCTCACAGTTCAATCGTATGCATGTCTAATCAGGAAAAGCCCTGTTATATTCAGTGAGGCTTACTGCTGGATAAATATGCATAACAGTTGTAAATTATACAAAACATACAACCTGACCCCAGCAGGTTTACTCAGCAATAAGACCCACTTAATTCCAAGGGATTTAATTTCTCGGGGAAGTAATGCTGCAGCTCTAAGTAAAATTTGCAGTTTAAACTTACGCATGTTTACTCAGGAGTGAGTTCTGCTGTGTTCAGTGGGGCTTACTCCCAAGAAAGT
>NW_015218499.1:0-1334 GCF_001447785.1 Gekko japonicus | reverse complement strand
ACTGGCCCTCCCCAATCCTTTCCAGCAAATTAAAGTTGGGCAATACTCTGTCAAGAATTTTTTCCCATGTAAACCAAACTCTACGAGATGAAAAACTGAGTTGTGTGGCCTTGATGACATGTGTATGAGATCTTTTATTTTGCATAGACCATTCTGCATTTTTTTACTACATTGCACAATTTTTTAAAATTATCATAGGGGAAGAGCTTGCCTCTGCACTTACATTATAGTTAAAATCCAACTGCATACTTCAGAAATGCAGTCAGTGAAGACATGGGGCAGGGCCTCCTCAGTGGCAGCACCAAGGCTGTGGAACTCTTGTCTAGAGGGGGCCATTGTGCTCCATCTCTCTGGCCCTTATGATTTGGCTTGAAACCAGTTGTTTTCTCAAGGCATTTGGGTAATGCACTTAAGTTTCTGGTTACTTCTTCCCTAGTTTAGATTGCTGGGTTTCTGGACATAATGTTGTTTCTGCACTTGTTGTCTAATTGGTTTGTTTGAATTCATTTTGTTGTTAGTCATTTTGTCTGTCTTTATTATACCTTTTCCACATTTCTTTGTGTCTATTGGTTTCAGCGGGAAGTGGGTCTCCATGTATAACCTTTTCTCCCCTGACCAGCTGGGATGAGCTATTCCCACACACAAGGAATTCTTCCCATCCAATTTCAAGCATGCAGAAAAGAGTATCTCCATTCTATAAGCCATTAAATTTCTTACATGCACAGTGTGTGCAGAGAGATGTAGATTGGTAGATGGGCACGTGAAAGAGTTTTTCCTCTTGTCCTTGGACTGGGGTGCAGGGTGGTGATGGTGGATGTATATTTTAAAACAAAAGAAGCAAAACCTTTGTGACATCCATCAACCCCCCCCAAGTGCTTTGTTTTACTGCTTTCTGGTGTCTGAAGCATTTTTGTCCTAGCCAGGCACTAATATCGGAAGTCAGACAGACTCAGAGAAAAGTACGTCGCCTGGGAGAAGGCAGGCTTGCCAGCTTCCATGTGGGATCTGGAGTTCTCCCAGAATTTCCAGACTACAGAGATCAGTTCTCCTGGAGAAAATGGTTGCTTGGGAAAGTGGGATCTATGGCATTATACCCAACTAAGGTTCCTCTCCTCTCCAAATCCTGATGTCCCCAGGCTCCATCCCCAAATTTCCATGGATTCCCCAACCTGGAACTTGTAACGCTGAAGGGGGGGGGCACAGTTTGGCTGCCCTTTCCTGCACTCTCTCTTTGTACAAGCAAAGGGTAGGTTTCCCTATATTTCCCACCCTATAGCTAATATCACTGGGTGGGGAGAGAATTTTTATCAGTGAAATGGATTGAAAGGTACCCT
>NW_015218498.1:0-1333 GCF_001447785.1 Gekko japonicus | reverse complement strand
TGGGGAGTCAAACCCAGTTCACCCAGATTAGACTCCTCACTCTTAAAGGGGGGAGAGAGATGGAGATGGAGTCAGTAGGGGCAACCCAACCCTGGGAGACACGAGCAGGAGCCAGTGGGCAAAAGAATCAATCCAAAGCCAGTCGGGAGGGAGGGAGATTTCCCCGCAAGTCCTTGTGGGTCCCCCTGCCTGTGGAATAATAATTACTGCCCAGCCATAAAAAGATCACCCACCAAACAGACATAATTCAACCAATAAAATATATTCACTGGCTCGACAAAGAACTAAATCAGGCAAAACACAGCAATGGCAAGCTGTGGTCATGTGTAAGTGATGGATCTCTCCATGTTCCTGTTACATGCCAAGGTTTTGTGGTTTTGTGCACGGTGCAATCAACAAGTTTGTGACATCTAAACTATACATTCTGGAGAGAAGAAAACAAAGATGTTGAAGTAAATATTTCCAAAAGAATCTCAAAGGACAAAATTCTTTGAGGTTCCATGGACATTGTAGAATTGCCTGACTTGCTTACCACATTATGTACATTCCCTTGTTCACATCACGTAGGACACACATACCTCTTTTCCTCGGAACAAGTAACACATTACAGTGTCTAAGGGAATATGTGGAATCCAAGACCTGTAATTTAGGTGCAAAAAGTACCCATATGGAAAACCAGTACAGATTGTAACCCCTGGTGCTGTTGAAGGAAGGAATTACTTCTTTTTTCCTGTGAAATTTCCCCAGCAAAAATGCCTGCCCACCCTACCTGGCTGCGTTAAACCCCAATAAGGAGGGGGAAAGAAAAGGCCATATTATGACTCTTTTATATGACCAACATTAGGTACATTGCCTGCATTTTGGGACTGCACAGATGACAATATCAATTTGTGCACAAAAACTCACCACAGAAGTAGCTAAGTTCATGGGCAGCTGCTGAAGGTACACAGAGACATCCAAGTAGTAAGTTACAGCTCACAAATCTGAAGCAGTTTTTAATTTATTTTTAAGAACATGCCTTTTAACCATAGAGCAATGGTGATAGCAGGCAGATGGCAGCTATATGAAAACACTATAACCATACCAACAGATACATCCAAAGAGTTAAGTGAATGATTGACTCCCTAACTGCAACTGGTGAGTAGGATGCACATGAAACTCATAAGTAACCAAATCTTCCCATTCAGGGTCCAACTGCTGCCACATCACACATTATTTATTACACTAAACGGGGAGAGCGAAGGAAGATATGTGAGGTTTCTGTTTTCCGCATACAGCCTGGTTCAGGACACAGTGGAAGGTTTTTCCTCTGGCACGCCTTGTGATCAATGAC
>NW_015218497.1:0-1333 GCF_001447785.1 Gekko japonicus | reverse complement strand
CTCAGCTCCCTTGGTCTATCCGGAGCCGCTGATTGACCTGCGCTGCCCGGTGGCTGCTCCGTCCTGCCACTCAGCCGGAGTACCTCTTTCTGCTGTGGTGCTTTCTGCTTCCTGTGCCCTGTAAGACCACACCAAGGACAGTGACACTCCATGGCCCCACCTGGCCTTGCTTGTGAGGAGATGAGGCTGGGGTGGAGTGCAGGAAGCCCCCGTGGACTCCAAGGTGCTGCTTGCTCCCCAGGATCGAGGCAGGCTGCGAGTATGCTCAGCCTGGTGCTGCGAAGGGCACTGAGCAGATCCTGCTTGCCTGCCATGTTGAAGACTGAGGGGAAGCTCTGGGGCTGTCGCCAATACGAATCGCCCTGCTCTAAGCCAAAAATGTGTGCTAGAGGCTAAAAAGCTGTGCACTAGCACACACTAGCGCAGCTTAGAGGGAACTCCAGTGGGGACCAAAAAATAATCATGGTTGCCCACAACACATCAGTTGGTGGGTCCCCTATTTTCCCTTCACATTTTATACACTTCACAGCCAGCAAAACACAGCTGGCTAATAAAATATGAAATGAGATCATCTTTGGCCCCCTTTTCTGTTCCAGATTTTAAAGGACAATGTCATTCAGCCTCTGCCCAGAAGGTAAACCCTTCATTCTTCCATTGATAGTAGTCATTTTTCATTTACTACATGAATTCTATTTTCTTGGATAGAAGTGAAATAATGTTTATGGGGTAATTGTCCTTCCAGCTTTGTTTTCTTCATTGTTTATGTCAGGAAACTGCCAGATACAAAGTGAGTGAGGGGGAAATATTCCAAAAAAAGGATTTAAATTTAATCATTCCAAAGGTCAAATGGTTCAAAAGCTTGTTTCACTGCATCAGGGAATAATACTTCCCACCAGCCATGTTGTAATTACAAGAAATGTTAATAATAATACTTGGTAAGGAAAGGATTAATGTCCTGCCCATCAGTTGAAATCTTCATCCTAAGTCCTGTTCTGTGTGCTCCAACCGACAGAGGTGAGACTGGTTGCCACCATAGACAGGGCTTTTCTGGTGGTGGCACCATGCCTATGGAATGCTCTCCCTCTGGAAATCCATCTGAAGGGTCACAGTTAGGGAGACCTCCTGCCCTCCACCAGCTCTGCTCATTGCTGCTCAGTTGGGTGCTGGGGGAATGTTGCAGTAAAGGGGGGGGGGTATTGTGGCATGCCACAATGCCACTTTCAGAAAGAGCCAGAAGTAACATCATTGCATAACGCAACACTCTAGAATTTGTTCTACAAATTTTTGCTTGTGTGCTCCCAGGTCAATAACAGAACACGCAAGAGAAGTCTCA
>NW_015218496.1:0-1333 GCF_001447785.1 Gekko japonicus | reverse complement strand
CCCCCCCCCCCACTGCTCTTGACCACTAAATCTATATGTGCTGTGCTTCTGTTGGCTGGTTGCTGTTCACTCCTCGGCATGAAAGCATCAGCCTGACTTTGTTCTTGTGGCTCTAGCTACAAAGCTTCTAGAGAAGAAAGTGCAAATTAGTCACTTTCATTGAATACCCATGTCATATGTGATGTGATCATGGTGAAGAGGTGATGCACCCACTCCACCATGAAGGTTGATATGGCAGCCCAGTAAGTGCTGAAACAGGCCTAAGGCTTGCTGTACAAGCAGATAAGTGTTTGGAATGGTATAAAGAACTCAATGCACAGAGGTAAAATAAATAGGGTTGTTAAGAATCAAGGTTAGAGTGTGCATATCTCTTGATACTTGGACAATAACTTGTAACCAAAAAGAAGAGTTCATCTATATTTAGATCACTCTGTAAGTAATGTCAGATCTGGCCCCTCCTTTGGTTGCAGTAATTCATTATAAAACTAGTTCCTTAACATTTCAGATTTTCAGAGCAAGTGGATCAATTCATGCTTAGTCTGCTGTTAACTTGTCTCTTCACCGAGTTCTTTTCCTTTAAGGACTGATTCAGAGATTTATGAGGATGCAGTAGAACTACAGCAATTCTTTATCAAAATCCGTGATGAACTCTGCAAGAATGGAGAGATTCTTTTATCACCAGCCCTCAGTTACACCACCAAACATCTTCATAATGATGTAGAAAAAGAGAAGAAGGAAAAGCTTCCAAAGGAAATGGAGGAGGACAAACTCAAAAGAGAAGAGGAAAAGAGAGGTAACATGGTGATTAAAAGAGTTTTGCATTGGCACACATTTTCTGAATATTTACTGAAACAAGAAGATATGTTGACCTTCATCTACTTCTACTAGTTTTGCTTAAGGAGATGGCCATTGTTTTCCGTGATACTAAATGCTTTGTATGGTTGTGTGAAACAGAAAAGCATGTTTAAAAGACTCTCCTTGCTCCCTTGTTTGCCTTTACAATTTCTGGCAGCAAGACAGAATTAAACAATAACAAATTTTAAGTGTGGGAGCAGCAATAACATAGCACAATACCTATTAAAATCCTTCTTTCAGATTAGCTGGGCTCTACTCTTGAAATTAACTGGTCCTCCTCCTACAAACAGAAGGAAGTTATAGAATAAATCTCCCCCCCCCCCCAAACCTCACTCCACCCAGCATCTCTAGAAGGTTAAGAGTTCCTTGACAGCAAGGTGGAATGCTGCGTGAAGAGGAAGCAGCAGAAATCACTCCCCTCTTTTAAAAACTCTTTCATGACAGGAGTGAGAGCTTGCAAAAGGGGAGGGGCAATTTC
>NW_015218495.1:0-1333 GCF_001447785.1 Gekko japonicus | reverse complement strand
TGGTATCTTTGTCTCTCGATCCACTGTGTTCTCTTCCCTTGAATTTTTGCTTCTTGGCTTATCTTAAGGAGTTTCTCCTTTTTTTTGTCCTAGAAAGAGTGATGGGATTTCCACGACGATAACCCTAGCTCAGGAAGTCTTTTCATGCCCAGATGGCAATGACGGCCATGATAAAGAAGCCAAAGCCAATGAAGGAGAACTTGACGAGAGGGCTTTCGTGTGAGCGCAGTTCGTAGGGCAGGATCTCCAGGAAAGTGACGTAAAGGAAGGTCCCGGCCGCCACCCCTTCCAGCACCGCCTGGGCCAGGCCGCTTCCATCGCTGTCGGAGAGGGACACCCCAATGCCGATAGCGATCCCGACTGGGGACATGAGGGCAAAGACCACCAGGTACAGAAGCCTCCACCGGGGCTCGGTGCCGCTCTGCACCAGCTTCAGGGCCAGGCTGAAGGCCACAATGGCCTTGTGGATCAGCACGGCCAGGCAGAGCTGAATGGCACCCGTGTCCTCCTTCTGCACGCCGATGGCCAGGCCTTCGAAGATGGAGTGGAAGGAGAGCGAGAGGAAGAGCACGAATGCCCGGAAGGAGCTGTGTGACTCGGGCATGCCCTTAGGGTCATCGTGGGCTTCGGGGTCGCCGTGCGAATGGACGGCCCGAGGGCAGCAGGACAGTACCACGCTCTCAATGAAAAACACCAGGAAGAAGCCGAAAGAGATGATGAGTTCTCCGAATGGGTATCCCTGCCGTGAAGGGTGACAAGGGGGGTGGGTGGGTTTGGAAATACAGTAAGATGTACGGCTATTGTTGTGTTCCACACTCACTAGTCCAGCCCCTGGGTCTCAAGATCAAAATATCTGCCTCCAACCACTCCCCCCACTCCTTTTAATTCAGAAAACAGCCTCTGCCTACCCAGCGGTCTTTGGAGAGGTGTTTCTCATATGACAACATCTCACAGCAAGTAGCCTTAAGAACTACCTGTGCTTCAGAACCTGTTTATGATCTATGCACATGCTTATAAGAACTTCAAGGGCTCTAATCATTTATCTATGGGCAATTTAAAGCTAGAGGAGCCATAAATGGACCTGACCCATTGAGAGGCAAGGAGTCCCTTCTACCCAGTCGCTCTCCTTCATCTGGACACAGATCTTTGGGCAAGGGGCTGTTAATCCAATCTAGTGGCTACTGTGGCTTACCCCCCACCATTAAAAAATCTGAGCCAGAGATGTCAAAGGACGGGGCACTCACCTCAGAATCATCATCTTCAGAAGTAGTATTCTGTTTCAGGACAAGAGCTCCCTGTTTATAAAAACAGCACAGAAGGATACATTTTAGGA
>NW_015218494.1:0-1333 GCF_001447785.1 Gekko japonicus | reverse complement strand
CATCAGTTTCCCGAGCTCTCTGATTTTTCCTGGTCCTGCAGAGGAAGCTGGGAGAAGAGTTCTAGTAGACAGATGCACAGCCTGTGATCCCATCTTCACCTTCTAAGGGCTCTTCAAAAATCCTTCTTGCGCTTTTTTTTTTTTAAAAAAGAACCTTAGAATTCTTGCCAATTTCTTTGCTGTTCTAGTAAAGTCCAAAAGATACCCCCCCCCCGTTGCCTCAATATTTGTGTGCTTTTCTCTTTATGCTGGTAGCCGCTAAAATGATAAAATAAGCTTTTTTAATGGTGTACAAGTTGCTTCCTAATTTGACACACTTGGCCAACACCACAAGAAAGCACTGAACCCACTACCATTTCCCTAACTGGTAAAAAAAAAGTCATTTGTTTACGCTTAGAATGAAACACGGAGTTGTGGCAATAGACAAGTAACTTAATTCTTACTACGTGGAGACGATACGTAAACTGTTGGTGCCAAACAGAGATAGGCTCTTCAGTGGAGCTCTGACCGCTATTGCCGTTTACCTAAATAAGGCTTAGTTTACGTATTCGCCCCTGCCCCCCCGCTCAGCTTTTCTCTCAAATGAAAATGAGCAGCTGCAGAGCCTCCCCAGTAAAACTCGGTTAATGCAAAAGTTACCACAGTTTTGCATGTTAAGCAACCTGACGGTGCTCTGCGCTGTCAAGGCGGTCAGATCGTCCATCGGCTGCCGTTTCTTCCTGCTTTTTCTAACAGTCACCCTGTGTTTTGGATCCCCCCCCCCCAGGGTGATCAGCTACGAAGAAGGGAAAGCTCTAGCAGAGTCCTGGAATGCCGCTTTCTTGGAATCATCTGCTAAAGAAAATCAGGTAACAAATGGACCTTGAATCGTGCAGCCAAAACAACACAAGAGGTTCTCCAAGTAACCTGCTAAATCGCATGGACGGCTTGCAGCCCTTTCAATTGCTGCTTGATTTTAAGAGCACTGTGATTATATCTCCATGCAGTAGAAACTTCAGGCACTTGGGCTGTTGTGTAACCACTTCAGACCCTGGGAAGTAGGGCTTGGTATTGCATGGTCATTTGGACCCAGTGAGAAATGGTGTCTGTGTTGAGGGGGGAGGGTAGTTAAATGTCTTTTTTACAGGCTTGCTAGTTCTGGGCCAATTTTACCTACTGGTAAAATCGTATTAGGCCCCTGTCTCTCAGGCTAGGCTTCCCTCTCAAATGCAAATGAGCAGCTGCGTTGGTTAATGCAAAAGTGGTGAAATTGTTGGTGCCAAACCAGAAGCAGTCTTCAGTGGAGCTTTTAGTGCTACTGCATTTCTCCAGATAAGCTTGAGCTTTCATTATG
>NW_015218493.1:0-1334 GCF_001447785.1 Gekko japonicus | reverse complement strand
TCCTGCAGGAAATGACCCCTGAATATTGCAATGCTACTCATGCCACCACTGGAAGATTTTGCTACCATTGCAAATATCCTACAATAACCACATTGAGTGAAGAAGGCTTAAGTGATTGGCTTAGGTATCCTCCAGCTGTACCCCTAGTTTGTCACAGAACTTGTTATACTAAAGGTAATCATTACAAGAAGAATGTTTACACAATCAAATATACTCCTATTGTCGATTGTGTACCTGAATCCTGTATGGACTTGTTTACAGTGGTAGCTGTTCCTTCTGTATATATGAAACTACTCTCATAAGGGCAGTAAAGCAATACATGTCCATTGATTTTTACTGGGGAGGGATAGCCCTCAAGACAGTGGCTGTAAGCCTTTGGTATGTGTGATATAGACCAAAGAACTTAATCAAAATGTGATGGGTCTCCAGCCAGCATCCATGCATCCTCTAAGGTGTTTAAACAAATTTATTCCTTGCCTGCACCCCTGGCAGAGGCTAGATTGCTGCAAGATATCTGTATCTCTTCCTGGATTAGGGGGAGAGACAGAGTCTAGGTAGCTTATTATCATGAGTGGATCAGACTGGATAGAACTTTGTATTAATATAATTTGAATTGCATGCCTTGCTTTGTCTAAGTCTCCTCCTCCTCCTCGATATTTACCGATTTAACATGTTACAGTCATTTCGGTCCTTTTCAGATTTCACTTTTGGCACTTCAACTGCACATTATGAGAGCACGTGCCACCAGTCCTCCCGATATGTGTGGTCACCGTTGTGTGTTAACTGGGCAATAGAACCTTTTAAGTATGTGCAAATGTGTGCCCTCAGAATCCAGTATTTTGTTTGCACATACCAAAGTTGAAAAATATATGCATTGCCTATTCAAAATGGTGACTGCGCTTATTGGGAGGTGTGGGTGGAACACACTCCTGTTATACATGGCTGGTGTGCCAGAAGTGAATGTCTCAACATTGCTTTAACTTCATTCGAGGTGGTTTCCAATAAAAAGAGATCTAAAGCCTCAATCAAATAAAAATTTCCATACTCATCTAATTAAAACAGTAATGTCACTGTGAGCACTTATCAACAACAAAAATAGTAAGAACCAGTTGATGAAGACATAGTTTTGCTGGCAAGATGGACGGGTTTGCTGCGGTCCAGGGATCTTTGATTAACCACTATTTTGGTTCACAGCCCGAGGCAAGTTGTGAACAGCATCGCTCAACATTTGACAAAGTCTTCATTTTTATTCAGACAGTTCATATGCATTCAATTGTGCACGCGCACACACAAAAAGATGATTGGACATTAATGTTCTCATACAGATGCTCTAC
>NW_015218492.1:0-1334 GCF_001447785.1 Gekko japonicus | reverse complement strand
ATCCAATCTCCTCTTCTTCTTCTAAGCAGTCTTTCCCCTTCCTTTTCCTTGTTCACTGTGTGTGAGAGCGCATGCGCGTTGTGTGTGCACACCCACTCTCTTGTGTTTTATGTCCTGGTAAAGCCACACGCAACAATCTAAAAGATCAGCTTAACCTGTAAGTGCCCTCACTGTGTTAGTCCAAACATGCCTTTCCTGTTTGGTGTCAAGCGTGGGGTGGGGGTGTGGTGAGAACAAATAGCTCTGCGTGTTTACATGGAAGTCTGATTACTGTGGGCTAATTGGCTGTCTGCCCATGACCAAGAGCCACCCCCACCTCCCACTTTTGAATCCTTGGAGCAGTTATACATTTAAATATGAAATTTCTTCTTTTAATCAGGTGATGAATGCTCCAATACCTGTGCACCCATGTGACGTTTTTAAAAAACTGCTGACCAGCATTTGATTTGCTAAGCATACCCTTTTTTGTTTATAAAAAAGTCAGTCTGGCTCAACAGCAGAAGAATCTGGTGTGAGCTCTGTTTGTTGCATCCGTCTTTACCTGTAGGCAGCTGCGTGCTTTTTGCTGATCATACCCTTTTTAAGTTTCCTCTTGCATTCTCTTTCCCCTTCTGCTGGCCACCTTCAGAGAGACTGAACATAAGTGCAGATGGTTGCAATCAATCGGGGGCATGATTTAGATATTTAATCTGTTACTCACTGCTTCCATGTTTCTTTCTTGTTGGTTTAATTTGGGCCACTTCCATAGAAATAGGAGGAGAAGGCTGTACAGCTGTTGGGTATGTCGAGTTTTGTTGCTGGTCTTCATGAATCTGGCTGCCCTAGCCTGGCTGCAATATGGGGTCTGGCATGAGAAGGTGCTGCTGCTGCTTCAAAGCTGAACGATCTCTATTTAGCTTTAAGGGAAATTTGGCTGGAATTAACTTTCAGGGTTACCTAAAGAAAAGTACTAAGGAAGGAAAGAGCGACAGTCTCATACGTTCACTTTAATGCTCTTTTTCTTTCTCCAGAAGTTTCAGCTGCCAGCAAAAGAAACATGCTTTGCGTGCAAGAAGACAGTTTACCCCATGGAGCGTCTCTTTGCCAACCAGCAAATTTACCATATCAGCTGCTTCCGTTGTTCTTACTGTAACAGCAGACTCACGTAAGTCTCAGCCGTTTAGGAACCAATGGAGTTACTCGGAAGCAAATGTGGGATTGTCAGAAAACTGCTGTTGTTTAGAGGAGGGGAGAGTCTTTTCTGGGCTGAGAAACATGGAACTGGAATTCTCTCATTTTTGCCTGTAGATCAGTAGCTGCTGAGAAATTGACTGCTTTAGGTACAGTTGCACATG
>NW_015218491.1:0-1334 GCF_001447785.1 Gekko japonicus | reverse complement strand
TAGACAATACTGGCCTTGATGGACCAAAGTCTGATTTAGTAAAAGGCAGCTTCCTTTGAGAATTTGTCTTATACTGATGGCATACTGTTTGCATTAAGATTTTCACTGAAACACTTAAATGAGGGAGAACCATCTTTTGTTTAAAGCTAAAGCAATACCTAGCAGTAAGATTGGTCCCAGAGACAGATAAAAGGCTCAGCCCATCCTCATATTCAAAATCATCAGCTGTGAAACCTTAGGACCTGCTTCATCCAACTGGAAACTGAAATTATTTCCATGAATATATTAAAGGATCTCATGGGTTTGTGGGATTCTAACTGCTACCTTTCCTCAGCACTCTCCTACAAGATTTCATGGCAAATTATAGTTTAGCCCCCTTCCTCCTCCCCTCCCACACTGAGTCAAACTGGGTCGCCAACAGCAGCAGAATTGTTTATTAGGTTGCAATGGGTTGCCTTTTCCTTGCCTTGCTTGCTTTGCTACTTGTGCAGGATTTGCTTATTCAAGATAATCTTGCTGGGTACAAGAGCCCTTTTGTGTAACACTTTATGGTCCTCTGGGAAGGGTTTGTTTTTAGATGCTTTTTTGTTTTGCTGTGTTCTGTATGCTCCCTTTTCTTTGACTTTTTAAATCAGTGCTTGTTTGTTAAGGACTGTAGGTGTTATATAAATCATGAAATGGTGTCAACAAGGTCTAGAGGTATTGCTTACCAGTGCAAAGCAGCTTATTTCATTATTCAGTACTTTTACACATACACCAGTTCTTTATAAATATCTTATACTTCACAGGAAATTGTTTGGTTTTGGAAACAGTCTGGCAGTTCTGAAAAGGAAAGTTAGTGAACGTGCAAATGCAACATATTTTCCCCCACTCTGCATATTTTTTAGCTGTTCCCATGAGGACTGTAAAGGTACCATTATTATGCTCAATATCTGATTTTCTGTCCCTTTTAAAGGGCTTGCATGCTGCCAGCATAAGGGTTAGCCATCTAACCTATGTGGTTTAGTGGTTGGAGTAGAACTGGGGAAGGCCAGGTTCAAATCCTCACATAGCCATGAAATTTGCTACGTGACTTTGGACCAGTCACTGACTCTCAGCACAGGCTACCTCATAGGGTTTTGGGGGGATAAAAATTGAAGAAGAGATAATCATGTACTGACTCCATGGAGGAAATGTGGGATAAAAATCCAATGCACATCGTGGAATCCAACACACATCTAGTCTAATACTAGAACAGCTTGCCTGGATGCTCTCCCCACAACCAAATATAGGACCAATCTTGTTGGTGTTGAGGCACAATTCTTGTTTGGGTGTAGTAAGTCCTGCCCAAGGCC
>NW_015218490.1:0-1334 GCF_001447785.1 Gekko japonicus | reverse complement strand
TCCCTTTCCTCTAATATTTTAAGATGGTATATGCAATTTGTTATTTTATCCATACAACAAACCTGTGAGGTAAATTAGTCTGAGCCACACTGATTGATCTGCATTCATATCTTTCATGAAACTCACTGGGTAACCTTTGGCCGGTCACTTTCTCTCAGTAGCTGTGTGTGGAGGAGCTTGAACTCATTGGAAGAAGGAAGGGATACAGGCATAAAGATACTAAAGCCGCTGGCAAAAGGGAAAAAATAGAGAGAGAACACTCCCCACTCCAACTATCCTGCAAAATATAACTACTTCTAAGAGGCAGAACAGATTTGTCAGAAGCAGAAACTTTTAAAGAAATCAAAATGCTCAGCTTGGTGTCCTAGATCTTCTTCAGTGTTTTACTTAATACACGCTAGCATAGACGCTCTTGGAGTCTGCCTGGTACTAAAGTGAAAAATATGACAGATCGTGAGGAACGTTGACATTCGATGCAGAAAGGCCTAAATCATTTCAGTGCCGTTTCTCTAATCTAGAAGACAGATGTTGAAAACCAAATCCCGCCACCAAGACACTGATGCTGTAACAAATGAGAAAGCACTGTGGGCATGTTGCGGAGGAGCAGGAAATAAATTTGGGAGTTTTCATCGAGGAATTCCCCGTGGCCTTCAATTCTGTGCGTGCCTGTATTGAAAAAAGCAACGAGAGCTGCCAGAGAAATACAATATAAATCAAAGGGGATAGCATTATTGTATATAAAGGAGTTAGAGTGTACCTAGAGTGCTATAAACTACAGTGAATATCACACCTTCAAAGTGATGTAAGTACCCATGAGGGTATGATACGGAGGAGACATATTTGGTCTCAGAAGGCTTTGAGGGTGGAATGTGGGGATTTTGTGGCATACTGGGAACTTTTTGAGTCCTCTCTAGTGATTTAAAAGTTAAATGCATATATCTTAACAAACGTGGTCCTTGATTTCCTTTTACAAACTACCGAGAATCTTGCTGAAGTGCAATCGATAACAGGGAGGCTTTCTCTTTCCTAAGTGCAGGTTTGCGGCAGTATTCCATAGAGTTGTGTTTGCCATAGGCAACCAGTTTTTCAACAGAAGCCACATTAGTGTGAATTTTGCTTGTACCTTTGACAGTTTTGGAACTGCTGTGAGGGGTGCGTGGGTAGAAAGTCCAGTTTGAAAGTGGGAAGCTGAGCGATAAACACTTCGCTTGGGTAGGAAGCTCCCTGAGGGCTTGAAACAAGTGGCTCTCTCTCGGCCTGGGCTTCTGACTACAGTGTTGTTTTTGGCACCATCTACACAATATCACCCCCCCTTTTTGTCCTGCTTCCACATT
>NW_015218489.1:0-1334 GCF_001447785.1 Gekko japonicus | reverse complement strand
AGCATCTTAACCTTTGAGCCACCGTGGCCACTAAACTCATATAGGTGGATAAATAAAATCAGTTCCCAAGATGGTTGCATTCTTGCATGATGAATGATTTGCAGGTATGAATTGTCATGACCTTGCCCAAGGTCTATAGAGCAAAGTAGACTGCAATCCAGAGCACAGTTAATGGTGGAAAAACCTGACACAAAACTACAGTAACCAAGACCAAGAAACAAGTTTAACCAAAAGCTAGTCATGTGTGATTGCCCATCTGTCTGTTCTTCCATAATTTCTAGGCTGATAAGAATAACACACCTGAATAATGTCACCAATCAGTTACTGGATCCAGTTCAAGGTGTTGGTTATAATCTACAAATTAATTAATGCCCTTGGTCGCAGATACCTATAGGGTTTCCTCTTCTGCTAAGCTCCACCACAATAGCATTGCTCATGTGAGCGAAGCCTTCTGAAAATGTCACTTTGATGGTGGGTAAGGTTAGCTACTGTGTATTCATGTTCATTCTGTGTGTTGTCTCCAAACTTGTGGCATGCCCTGCCTGAGATGTTCGAGAAGATCTCCACTCCTCTGTCATTCAGCAGAACATGCAAAACTTTAAATGCCCAGGAGGAAATTTTTATAAAGGGATTAGAGCTACAATAGAATCGAACAGTTTAAGGGGGTGCCCTTATATCAAAACAGGCTTGTAGTCCTGTATTAAAGCTATCATTTTGATTTTACAGGATTGTCTACATTTGTGATTCAACTTTCTGCACCATTTATAGTATAATGCATTTCAGACAGTTTGCTGGTTGCATTGTTTTTAAACCTTCAATAGCATCAGATCTTGCAGCTGAGATCATACAGAAAATAGTCATTTCAGTTGGTACCAGGACATCCTCGGCAAGGACACTCCAATTCCCTTCATGGGGGTGGGGGCACTGCAGCTTCCATGATGGTCTTGAAGCTGGTGGTCACTTTTGAATCCCCAGCTTCATTTTCTGGTATGCCTGCCATAGACAAACATAGCTTCCATTTCAAACTGGGGGTGAGGGGTGCTTCTGCAGCTCCCACAGTCATTCTGAAGTTGGTATCTGATTTGAAGCCTCCCAGCTTAATTTTTGCGTAATTATGCCTGCCACAAACAACTTTAGCTTCCATTGCAAATAGTGGGTAGAGGGGGCTTTTGCAGGTAACTTAGGTTCAGATGTTCCAATCCCATTCATTTTTGGCATTGCAACTCCTACGATCATCCTGAAGCTTGTTGCCGATTTTGAAAATCCTACCTGAGTTATGCCTGCCAAAAATAACATTAGCTTCCATTTCAAAGAGGATCGGTGCCACCCAGGCC
>NW_015218488.1:0-1334 GCF_001447785.1 Gekko japonicus | reverse complement strand
TTTGCATCCTATACATATATCTATACAGCTATTGTGCTTTTTTAGTGCTCAAATATTTAAATGAAAATGTGCATGCAATGTCCTGGATTGGAAGCAGTGGTACCTAACTATCCATGAACCCCATAAGGTTTGCTTCTTAATAGATAATGAGCCATAACATGTGAACAGACCCTTACTAGATCCAATATATTGTAAAATACAATTTATTATCTTGGCAATTAATATTAAGAATCACTGTTTGCAAAACTGCAATCTAGCTTATGGGCCATTTGTAACAGTAATTTTGTAAAGAACATCTGAATCCCAGAGACTGCATTAAAGCATGTAGCAGCCTGTGGAAGGGACCAGAACATTCAACTGAGGAGACAAATTAACCCATTAGTCCTAGTTTGATTTCCTGGAGTGTGTTTGGGCAAAAAAAACAGTGTAACTGACATTATCTCTGAACCATCTCCTAGTGATGAATCTAATGAACTGTCTTGCACAGGAAGCCAAAGAACACAGTTGGTATCTCATTGTCTTATTGTGATATCTAAAGTTTGAGTCATTTTTGTTATTGTGACTGTTTTCCTGAATCTCCTGAAATGAAGGAATATGGCTGTGAGATGGAGTAATTTATTTGAAATATGGAGTTCTCTAGCCTGAGGGGTTCTAAATTCAGAAATATATTTGACAGACTACAAGAGTTCATCTGTTTTAAGAGTTCTACTTTAATAAAAGTGCATTGGCCTGGGCTGAGAAAGGCAAGTGATGTTCAAACAGGAAATTTGGTTTGACATTTCACGGAAACCACCTTCAACTTGGAATAATAGCATGAATCCTTCCCCCACACCTTTATGTTTTGCCTTTGCTCTAAAACTGGACCTGAAGTGTACTTGTTACCTATGTTATAAAGGTACTATTCAATCAGTGGTAGATGTTTTTGCGTTCAGTTTTAAACACTGGCTTTGAATTACTCCTTATATTCTAAGAAGAATCAAGTGAAAGCAAAGCATTGGTAGACAGAAATTACACATTTGCAGCCAGAGTAGAGAGCCCTAGATGCTTGAGAGTAATTGTGTAGAAAGGCTGGCTGGTGTCTCAGTTGTCAAGACTGCCCTTCATGTCAAGGGTGAAGCACATGATAGTGCTAACAGTGTCTAAATCGAGAACCAATAAAAAATAAGATACTAAAATTTAGCCTTGCAACAACAAAATTCAAGTAGTGAGACCCTTCTCCCTGATGATGTAAAATCTTGACTAAGACAATAAACTATTGGACACAAGGACACAACTTTCCCCCCTCAAAACAATCTTTTAAAAGTACATACTGTCTGCCCCATAGCCAGGATTTT
>NW_015218487.1:0-1334 GCF_001447785.1 Gekko japonicus | reverse complement strand
AAATTCTCAACCTGGTTTTTCTGAAGTAAATTTGAAGAAAATGCTGGCGAGATCTTTAATGCTGCAGTCCTAAGGACAGACAGGGGCTGTTCTGATTCTCTTTTTCTTGCATGGAAGCTGCTGCAACAATATCCCTCCCACACCACTCTGGTGACATTCTAAACTCACATGGAAAGTGTTAACAGTGCTTGTGCCAACCTCACCCAGAACAGCCCATTATGCACGGCATACTTGTCAATATACTGATGAGGAGGGGAGGGGCTGCAAATTAACCATAGAGATGGAAATGGCATGCACATATTCAGGTGATTTCAATTTCTTCACACAGAAAGGCCTTGTGATTTTGGAAGTGAATGGCTGCTCATGTGCCCTTTGGTCTGAGTGGAAGACTCCTCTGACTTGTTTGCCAAATAGTAAAGCAGGCTCCTCAAGTGTTCCATTGTTTCCGAGGGACTGCATGTGATGGCATCTCTTTTGCTCTGTCCAAAGCAGCTGAGTGTCCCACTAAGGAAACAGCTGATATTCGCTTCTTAGTTTATCAGTATGGGAGATGGGCCGGTTTAGGCTGACCTTGGGAATTGATTATGGAGGAGTAAAAAGTGAATAATTTTCACATGGGTTTTTATGCTTAATCAGTGCAGCCAACCGTTCCCAGTTTATTAGGGAGATAAAGGACAACCAAAGCTATGTCCGCTTCTGTTGCCTTATCTATGTTCAATCTGAAAGACAAGGATTTTAAGTTGGATTATTTACCTGCCTGTGGTTTAACATTAGTGAAGCCAAGATGTTGCAAAACTGAAGGAATGGTGAGATGTGGAACATTTCTCCCTTCAAAATCCCTGGGTAAACATTTCCATTATCTCTGGGAGAGTCTAAACTGGTTATTACAAAGCCTTTACAAAGTGATCCATGTTAGTTTCCCAAAAAACACCACAATCGCAATATGGATGAGATAGCAACCTTTGGCTATGTTTGTAATCAGAACAGGGGCTCAGATGTGAAGTATTCAGAACATGGAACAATCTTTGTGATTTTGAGCATGGATAAACTGTCTCTTAAGAATAGTCTGTCAGGGTGACAAATTTATTGTAGCCCTGTTCTGCAAGTTAGAATGCCATTTTCTGCAAAGGAATAATGCAAATTATAAAATAGTTCAAAGGTCACTTAAGCGGCTAAAATTAAGTTTATGTGATTAATTGTACACAAATGTGATTACTTGTACGCTTTGACATGAACAGCCACAGTAATACAAGGTGCTTCTAGACGAAAATACAAAATATTTTAATGGCATACTGTGGCTATACTACTGGTTCAGGGATATTAGAGGAATTTTC
>NW_015218486.1:0-1334 GCF_001447785.1 Gekko japonicus | reverse complement strand
TCTAAAGATCAAAAGGTCACTTAAGTCTGGTCAGTGGCAGTTGTCACTAATTAGCTCAAGCTGATTAAAAGAAATGTAGCAAAACTCTAGGAAGCATTAATAATACAGTTCAAACCATTTGTTATGATAAAACCATTATGAACCCCATGCAAAAAATCTTTCTGGGCCTGTGATGTTTAAGAATTTCCTGTCCCATAAATCAAGTCTTTTCCCAAACAATCGCATCTTCAGATCTTACTTCTGTTGTTCTTCTCAGTCCTTTGAGGACTGCTGTTTTTTCCTCTCTCTCTCCTTCATCCTGGCTTGTGATCCCTTAGACTTCTAGGATTTTTCTTTGGAAGGAATAAACAAAAGCTTTATTTACCAAAAATTGTCTAATTCACAGAGAATATTTCATGCTAGATTTTGCACTCTAAATTGTGAATAGTTAGGAGATGTATGGCTTAAAAAAAAAGTTACCTTGTTGGCGTCTCACTCACTTCCATGTACTAGCCATTAGTCTATTAAATTTGTGGGGAGGGCTTATAGGTGTATCAATATGGGGCTGGAAATCTGTACAGAGCAGCTAGATCACCAAATACAGGTAATATAGTATGCTTCTGATTGAATGAGGCTCCTTTTGCATATCAGAGAAACTATATGTGTGAAACAGAGCCACTAAATCACCAGTATTATAGTTATTAGACAGTATTATATTAATAAAATAAAAATTAATTAGAAATAAATACCTACTGCTTTATGGTTATCTTAGTGCCTTTTGGCCAGAATGTTGCAAGACAGGGAACCAGATTACTTCTTATGGAGCAACTGTGTACTATATAATTTCATGCTTTCCGTTTATCTCCATAAGTAATGGAGCTAGACACTTTATATATATATAAGCTGAAAATTCAGACAAGGGGGCCAGAAATAGCCTTAAGAGGTCCAGACTCTTACAGGTTTCCCAGAAGCTCTGGCACTGGCTAAATTTAAAGTCCCTGGGATACCTTTTTGCAAACCCATATTGAAATAGTCATTAGAGTGGCTCCAGTGAAGTCAACATGTCTTGTTGAAAGTCACTTTTTATTCGTGGATATAAAAACATTGAACAACACAGAGGCAAAGCAGGAAGCATTTTTTTCTTTTATGGAGGCACTGTATAAATATTTATTGTCTACAAAATAGGAAATATTAGTATTAGACTCAAAGTTTTGAGGTTGTAATACTGTCACAAGACTCTGATGACCCCTCCTTCGTTTTCGCTGGATATTCCGAGAGTTCCAGATGCTCAGCTATCTTGCTGTCTGTTCCCCCACGGCACTCAGATCAAGGCACTTTGCATCATGAACTAAGTC
>NW_015218485.1:0-1335 GCF_001447785.1 Gekko japonicus | reverse complement strand
CCTGGAAGTCCCAACTCTATGATTCTATGGCCCTTCCCTTTGTCCTGTGCTCCCAGCTGAGTGCTATGGCACAGCTGTGTCCGAGTGCACAGGAAGCTGTTAGTTGGGCTTGTCTTTAGTGATCTGCACTAAAGATGTGGAGAGGCAGAGACAGTAGGGAAGGAGAAGGATAATTTATTTATCACATTTCTATCCCTCCCTTCCTGTTATGAACTCAGGGTGACACAACATGGTTCTGCTTCCACCCATTTTATCTTCTCAGCAATGTGTTGGGGTGGCTTAGACTGAGAATGAGTTCACCTAATGATCTTAATGACTGGATAGAAACTGGAAGCTGAGACTCTTCATTCTAAGCTCAGCACTCTAGCTAGTGTACTCCAGGAATAATCAAGAAATAGTTTTGTTTCCAGCAAGGCCCAGCAAGATGCTTACGAGCACAGTATGAACGCTAGAACCTGAGAATCTAGCTAAGCTTAGTGTGATTTTATTGTATGCCAAGTAGTCCTTACTAATAAATAAACACAGCTGTATTTGTTCAGATCAATGGTCTGTTTAGCTAAGTGTCCTGTCAGTATATCTGGATGCTTTGGAGAAAGTTGACTGGATGCCTTTGTAGAATTACTCTGAGATGGGCAGTTATTTTTAATATGACTTTAGTGGTGGCCTAGAAATGGTGAAGTCCTTCATGAACCTGTCAGATCTCTTGTTAGAATTCTGTCTGGCTGCTTTGGACTAGAGATGCTGTGAACATGTCCAGTATGATCAATAGGCAAACATGCTGTGCTCAGCCATCATGGTCACTTGTGAGCCAGTCCCTGGATCTGTTCACCCTGCCTACCATCCACCTTGAACACCAGTTAAATAGATTTGGAGATGTGCAGAAGTTGTGGCGGTGCGATTTTGTTTCCTTGTGGTGGAGGAGTTTCACTTCCTTGCTTTGCGGGGAACAAGTGAAATTGATTCTACCTCAGGATCATGTATGGTCATGTAACTGAATGACCTGGGGGGAGCTATACCTCATAAAGCTGCGTGGGAAATGCAAATGTGAGAAACAACCTAGTAACATGGACTTTAAATAAGCACAAAA
This sequence comes from Gekko japonicus, assembly GCF_001447785.1. NCBI lineage: Eukaryota > Metazoa > Chordata > Lepidosauria > Squamata > Gekkonidae > Gekko > Gekko japonicus. The sequence continues at coordinate 248 of NW_015218485.1, read as the reverse complement.
TAATGTAAGACTCGCTTGATTTGCTCGCTCTTTATTTAAATGATGGTTTGCCAGCCGGCATGTAGCTGCTACAGGTCTGTGGGGAAGGAGGAAACTAGAACTCTCCTTGGGTTGAATAAAAGTGCTAATGGTTAAAAGATGGCCAGTTGCACTGTACTTTGTTGTCTGAATATGTGAAAAGAAACCAAACAAACAGGCTCAAACTATTTGCAAACAGCAAAACCGATGGATGAAAAGTTGGTTTCCTG
>NW_015218484.1:0-1335 GCF_001447785.1 Gekko japonicus | reverse complement strand
TGTGTTCAGGATCTCTGAGACTCAGGGTGACATGTTTGTGTTTGAGTGGTGCACCCCACACCCTTTGGGCTTTGCTCTGCATGTTGCCCATCAGGGTGCAACTTACGTACTGGCTGCCTGTTTTCTGCGAAGCCCTTCCTCAGGAAGATGCATGCTGGCCCCAGGAGGTTGTGCATCACGGCGCAGTTCTGGGCCAGCACCATGAGTGGGCCCTGGTACTCGCAGCCCGACGACCCCTCCTCGCTCGTCTGGACAGCCTTATAGCATGTCTTCTCCTCATGGTGGATCTTCTTGGCCAGATCGGTAGCAAGTAAACAATACAATAGAGGAAGTTACCTCCCTATTCCTCCCAGTCTTGCTCTGAGTTAAATGAGCAGAGAAGCTAGACTGAGGGTGAAGACAGACGCATTCTTAAAAGCCACCTGAGTAGGTCCTTCACTCGCACCATTAGCCCAGCTTCACAACGTGCCTTCACACCTACATATCTTGCCTAGAGGAAATGCTAGATGAGCTCTGCAGCATGTCTTTTCCCTTGTGTGCTTCAGGCAGGCTGTCTGCCTTTTTAAGCGTAATAGGATATCCTTCACCTTAATGTTACAAAACTGCTCCAGGGCTGGAGGCAGGGAAGAGAATGATGATGGTGATGTCATGGGTGGCAGCCAGTTGGTGCTCATCAGCCCCTGGCTCCTCCTCTCCCTGACATGCTGGCAACTTACAAACTGTTGCCCCTCCCCGCCCCCACAACTGTTTCAGGACAGAATCATGTATGTGCATTTATAGGACAGCAAAGGTGCATTCAAACCATTTCCACCACACTTAAAATATACGTCTGTCTTCACCCCAATAAGCCTTGCATCCCTTCTGTCTTTTGGTAATGCCCCCACCCCTTCAGTTTGTTACAGCTTTGAGCAGAGTTCACTTTCAACAGGTAATGAAAGCCTAGCCTGCCTGGAGGGTTTTTCCTTTGAAATGATATCAAAAACCTTCTTAGCACTGCATGCATCTCTATAGAATGGGGGGGAGGGCAGATGGGAAAGAGAGATTCTCTGATCTTTTCTACTGCCAACCCCTAAACAATGGGGGATTCATGTCTATGCTGCGAGGCACAGGTGTAGCTCTTTGTGCATTCAGGAGAAGGCTGGTGACAGAACCATCTCTAGGGGCTCCCACGGAATATGAGTTGAGCAGTCTGTACATTCAGGCAATACTGATTCAGCACCCACCTATTAGTAATCACAGTACGTCCCACATTTACAGATACACTTACTACAGGCAGGGCTGCCTGTGCATGCAGGATCTTACCATGCCAAGGACAGAAATGGGCATGGAATTTGG
>NW_015218483.1:0-1335 GCF_001447785.1 Gekko japonicus | reverse complement strand
TCCATGGAAGTAAAAATGTTAATGCCTTCTAGATTGTAAGGTAACAGGAAGGGTTCTCACCTTCAGAGATGCTAGAATCATGGAACATGGTTTCGAAGGCCTGATGAGTCTCAGCGAATGAAGGCCTGTCTAAGGGACTCCACTTCCAGCCTACAGCATTAGAGAAGCCAAGGAGAGATTACCACTACATATTGTGGAACGGAGAACACGTTACTTGCCAGAAACATACAGCATCAGTATCATCACTCACTTTTTACTGACAAAAGGTTGAAGCAACCTTTCATAATGCTTTTAAGTGTAGGCTTCTGCTGTGATATGGCACATAGCCACACTAAAAATGTTAACAAAGCCCTAAACGTCAAGCCATTGACACCTTTGAATTCAGAACCATTGCCAGAATTTGTAATTCTAGAAATCAGATACATTTTCACTAGTCTACATGCATGACTTATTTGGGTTGCTTCTTTTTCAAGTGGGTGATTTCACAACGGAGTGTGGTGGAGCTCCTTTTAAACGGACTACGATGCAGATTATGGAAAAATGGTGAGAGATAAAAAATCATGGACTGATAAACATGGAGACAGATCTCAGCCATGGAAAACGGATTTGCACTTAACTAATTGGTGGAAACCACACTGAAACTTTTTTTTTAGATTTTCAGGGAAAATACAACTTCCCAGAGTTTCTCTGTAACCAGGATGGCAAAAAAATGGGCTAAAATATTTTGAACTTGGTAAAGATGCTGGGTTAAGCAACACGCAGGTTTCTTTGCTCCACTGAATGGTATGCATTGCCTAGCCTGTTAACTCTGCCTAATGGTCTGCCTAGCCTGTTAACTCTTATGAAGATGACAACTGGTAACAGCTCTTCAAGAACTATTCTGCAGGCAAGACACTGGCCACGTATCTCTCCACAATACATAGTAAAAAAAATAATATGCACCACCTCTCTTTGGCCCCACTGACTCTGACAGTTTACCATTATCAGTACTGCGTCGCCACCCCTTCCCAGAATCAAAACAAAAAGGCAGTACTCACATGCTCTCATGAGCTCGTAGACCTTTGGGGGGCAACCTTCAGGCTGTTCCATCCGATACCCTTTCTCCAGCAGATCATAAACCTGAGAGAGGTCAATGCCGGGATAGGGCGACATCCCATAGGTTGCAATCTCCCACAGCAACACGCCAAAGGCTGCAAGTTAAGGACAAGATTCCCTTTCTTTAGCCACACCCTCCTTTATTGTTGGCACACCCCTATTGCTTAAATTGTGGTTGAAGGAAGATTGTTCTTGATGAGAAATATTTCACTATTAGTGAAAACATTAGGGAGGGGAAAA